>NC_088297.1:26453665-26526424 GCF_032854445.1 Liolophura sinensis | reverse complement strand
TAGAAAGAGACGTCAGAACAATGAGAGTAAACGTATAACCTTTTTAAAAAGAAACTGCATATTAAAATATAGGATATAAATAATAATCAGTTTTTATTTGAGTGCAGTTTTATGCTGTACTCAGAAACATTTCACTTATAGGACGGCCAGCATTATAGCTGGAGGAATCCGGGCGGAGGCCAGGGAAACTAGATCCTGCATGCGCAGGTTGCTGGAAAACCTGCCCAAGTACGACGGGAGAAGATAATAATGTCAATGGCTTTATGACGTATTGGCCAGGCTAGTTCTTGGACCATAATTGTACTACGTTTTCCCTCCAATGGCTACTAACTGAAGAAAGTAAAGAAGTACACTTTAACGTGTGTCGCTTTGTGTAAATGAAATAAGGAACTGTTGTCGACACAAGAACTCGAGTCCAAGTTGTACCACAGCTGATTTATTTTGGCCAAGGAAAAATGTAAACAAATATCACGTTTGCCGACATGGAAGCAATTAGCTATAGGATAGGAAAGCGTGGCATTTGGTATTGTGGCAAGACAGTGACTCCCATTTATGCTGGATGTGGTCAGTCTGTTAGTTCTAATTTAATAAGGAACTCATCAGTAAGAGTCGGGTAGCATTCAGGTGAGAAAGTTTTGGATGTTATAATGATTTGTTTGATAACATACTTGATTATTTCTGCATTTGGCCGATTTGCCCACATCCACGGCATATAGCCGCAATAAAGAGCTGCCTGAAATTGAGTGAATTCTAGCACAAGGAAAATAGTACTCAAGTTGTGAAATCAAATTCCGTCTTACGGATGTCTGCCACATGAATATGGGTTACATAAGAACTCCATAAATATATAAATATATTAGCCTTCTGGCCGTCTACAGTTTAAAACAAATAAATTTACGTAATAATACCTTACATTTAATAAATGTCCATGTTTGTTTAATTAATTATTTCAATGGTGTTTTGCGCATTACTCAAGATTATTTTACCTATACAACGGCGGCCAGCATTAAGGTGGGAGGAAACCAGACAGAGCACGGCGGAAACCCACAGCCATCCGCAGGTTGATAACAAACCTTCCCACTTCCGGACAGGAAATGGGATTAAATACCCATATCTTTTGTACACAAGTAAATTAATCCTGAAAAGAAGTGCCATTTTCAGTACACCAAGAACGAGCAGCAACCTGTGTTAAATACCATATGTTTGTGGCCAAGTATTAATTTAAAGAGTGGCGATCTTCCCGTCCACTTGATCCAAAAAAGCCCGGAAGGTTTGTAGTCTTAAAATCCTTAGTTGAGAGAACGTCAGTGGGTATATGGACTAGTAGACAAAGTCACTATACTTGGAATGCTACCCGACTATTGCTGATGGGTTTTGGGCGAAATGGCGCAAAGTTAATTTGTTAGGAAGATTGTTCGGTCATCAAAACATTAGTTAATGTCGGTCCGTTAAAGGTTGACGTTCATGATGACCGGAGTGGAATGGAGTGGTGGTAAAGTTGCTTGTGGGTAGGCCTAAGTATAATCGCTTCAGGGTCATTTGGCTGTTAAGTGGACATGAATTCGTTAAATCTGTTTGGAAAAAGCACAAAGGGGAGAGCAGGCAACTCTCATTTCTAACTACCGCCTATTTATCCGCCACTCTCCCCTCCCCTTCATCTCTTCACCCTGCCCCGAAATCGATCGGATTGTTAAGTCAATTAGCCGGTTCTGGACATGTGCCCTGGTTTGGTAAGAACCGCTCACCGGCCTCAACAAGAAACGAGGCCGCAGAAACCAGTTAGATAAGCTTTGCTGTGTATAAGTGGTGATAAGGGAAGTGTTGACTTAGAAAGGGATATATCGACCTTGAAGCTGAAGTGATTATCGACAATCAGGATGGTAGGCGTTTCGTAATCTGGTCTGATTGAGACTCCACCCCATGACGCCTCCGGGTGGAATCACACATGGGCCGCGGAGAGGGAACAAGGGAGCTTTGAGCGTCCCAGTTCTGGCTGAAAGACCATGAAGCCTCGTCATTACGTACACCTTGTTAGTGTTGTTGTCAGATATTGAATTATCAACCAGCGTTTAGCCAGGAAGCGCCAGAGGTTTGCCATTCTTCGCTTCTTCCCAACACGTCATTGTTGTGAGGAACTTTCCAGTAATTGGCATCGATGACAGTAGATGTATAAACCTCTACCATAAAATGTCAGGCTGTTCTGGGATCGTGAAGAATTTAACCAGTTAACCGTCAAGAAGTTATACGGCGTTAACCAAAGGACCTGGAATACTGCCCCTTTGGATTTCAGATGTGCCTCACTGTTATTACACAGTGTCACTAGGAAACGTTAAACTGAGGACTGGTTTAGAACTGAACGATCTCTGCGATGTCACTCATGCTTTCCCACCAACGTTTTCATAAGTCATTTCACTCAAACAGCGGATCAAATAGTATCATTTTGACCACTGGGGGGAAGAGATAAGACATCGGGAAAAGTTTACCTCATTGGACTTTACGTTTTGTTAAGGATAGCCCATGGAATAACTGCGCAGTGATTTTCATTTTTAATCGTGTTAATGTTTACAAGTCTTGCTGAGAAAATATTACGTCTCTGTCTTAACTTGGAATGACGGAGAAAACGTTAGGATAGCAGAGTGAATGGATGTCATCCACGCCACAGTAATGGAGAAAAATCAGAGGGGTTCCTTATAGAATGTGTAAAACGAAATTCTTGCAGACATCTTTGGACAAACATTGTATGTTTCCCTTCATCTGAATTGTCAGACAATGCATTCAACGAAGAGACATCTCTCGTAGGGACCGTCTGTCTGTGTGTACATACATCCGGGAACACCTGAAATGGTGAGTTATAATATTAACGTAGTACATTTGTTCTGTAACACTTAAACGCGTGAGTGATAGTGCTCTCAGACTGTTACAAGTCTCGTGTGTATTGCTTTTAGCGCCGCGCGAACAATCTTTGTGTTTGAGTCGTCAGCCAGTCGTTTTATGTCTTTCATTCAGTCACTCAGTCAGTTGTTTTATGTCAGCCAGTCATTTTATGTGAATCTCTCTACAAGAATATTGGCTAATTACCTTACCAAAGAGGTTATGGTTTCGCTGTCATGTATTTGCCTACCTGTCTGTCTGTCAGCAAATTATGCCATAAAAATTGTGCACATATTAGGATGAAAGTTTCCGTACAACTTGATTTTGGGCCAGATCTGTAGTGCGGGATCAGTACATTAAGCTTTGGAGGACGATCGGGTTCCCAGAATGCATTACAAGTCCAGCGTAAAGTCTGTATTGTAACTCGATGTAATTTTCAGTTCAAGTCAGTTTTTTAATTCAGTTTAGTTTACACTGAAGCAATGACTGTATGAACTTTAAGTTTCTTGTCATGAAGCTCAGCCTCAGAAGTCTTATACATCTATACATACAGGTAGACTTGAATGGAAATTTATCCTAACTGATTAGACCCGGGATCAAAACCCGGCTGGCGCACAGCACTTAGACGTTAGAGCAAGGAAACAGGACAGGTTGGCTCGATGTCAGAATAATGTGACTGGATGGCGTGTTATGTCTGATGTTTTCGACATGATGCTCCGGTGGCGACAAAACTTTATGGCATAAACTCACCCAGTCACAAGAACACACAGGACGAGTGTCCTTTTGTGGATTCTGCTGGCGGACTAAGCACCCTCGAGGCCTGGTCCCTGCGCATTGTTTTAATGTGACTGTATGTTAAATGAGATGACAACACAGATTTTTGAGTAATCCTAGACCAGTGACTTCTAATAAAATGCAGTTAATTGGATGCATTTTTAACCTAATTTTGCGTAAGGCATGGTGCTAGGGAGCGTGTAAATTGATACTACTTAAGCATTTACAAGAACAGTTAAAGTAAAACCCCGACTGACGTAAATTGCCAAGGGGCTGTATTTCACCGGTTAAGTGTGACCATTTGCCAGTTATCACACTGTTGTGGCTGCTCTGGTTTTACTCTATATGCTGTAAGTCTTTAATTATACACTATGTGTACACACACCTTGTCATAAACTTTCTTAGTGAGACGTAAAACCCAAAGCATAAATACCTAGCTAACTGTACTTCCAATGTCTTATATACTATCGGGGCCTCCGTGGCTCAGTCGGTTAGCGCGCTAGCGCAGCGTAATGACCAAGGAGCCTCTCACCAATGCAGTCGCTGTGAGTTCAAGTCCAGCTCATGCTGGCTTCCTCTCCGGCCGTAAGTGGGAAGGTCTGACAGCAACCTGCGGATGGTCGTGGGTTCCCCCAGACTGTGCCCGGTTTCCACCCACCATAATGCTGACCGCCGTCGTATAAGTGAAATATTCTTGAGTACGGCGTAAAACACCAATCAAATAAATAAATAAAATCTTATATACTGTTTTATATACTGCTTATAATTATTTCGTACATATTCCTTTGGGAACTAGTTTTTAATTTGTTATATAAATTAAAGGCATGATCAAGATTTTCCTATACTAAAATTCTCGGCACATCGCTGGTAACAGATTTTCGGACAGGACACAAGTGGAGAATGACAACAGGTAATCATTAGGCGTCATTGTTTGCTCTGGGTTTGGCGCATTTTTATTTATGTCAGTGGAACAACTATAATAACGCTATATTTACTGAATATTTTTAGCTTCCCACAGAATAAAAACAACCAAAAATAGAAACCAATTTGCGCGAAACAATTTCGCCCTAGGGTTGTTACTGTGACCATTTAAATGTATTCTCAAAGTCAGCTTTAATTGCAAGGGGCAATAAAATAGCGCAAAGTAGATTGTAATAAAAACTGTGATCGTTTTATATTAAATAGCCATCACCAGATAACGTTGATCGTCCGATGTTGCCATTTACAAATCGATGGAATCAGGAAATACACTGTTTCCGCAACTTTAACATGTCGGTTGAGATTTTTGTTTCACCGGAAGTTCAAGGCTGAAGACCTAATGGTGGAATTTTAGTTAGCGAAGGCCTCGTAATGACTTTACATCCGGACTCTGGTTATTAGCGCGTGACGCCATGTCGGACCCATGGCAACTGCTGTCGCGGACACAAATCATAACCCATCAACTAGGGCTGGTTAAAATCGATGACGCCCCTCCCTTGATCGGCACTAATACTGATAGAGAACCTTTAGATTCAGTCATGTAAATTGCTTTGCGAACAGCCCTGTATTTGTGAGAAGGGTTCCCCTTATTTACAGCACGGCGGTGAGTAAATGCAAATATTTACTTGGTACTTGAGACGCAAAAGAAGTCTGGGCGTCGACTCGTTTACGATTGAAATTATTTATGAATTTGTTCGCATAATCGGCCTCGTATTATGAATCTTTGCTGTCAGCTGTGCTAACGCCTCCTTATGATCAAGAATAATAAAACATGAAAGGCTGACAAAGGTACTCTCCATTCAAGAAAATACACACATGTGGAATAAATAGAAATTTGTTTGTTGTAATGGGAATAAGCTGAACATCTTGGATAACTATACAGTGCAACAAAAGTAAGTTCCCTCCAAAACGTTGTTTGATATCTCCCGTGGTATGTACCAGATCGTAATGAAATTCTGCACACACCGTCCCAATAATCCAGCGGACGTGGTGTATCAAGGATTAACGTGCAGGTTCAGATGTGCACTAATGGGCATGCACAAACTGAAAATCGGTCGATTTTGAAAATTTCATAAAAGGAGTCAACCAGATTTTTCAACGGCAATTCTTTATTGTATCACAGTATTCGACCATTTTCACTCGATGACCAGTAGTTATCAATATTGTGTGTAACCGCCATGAGACTGTATCACATTTCGACATCGCGCTCGCATTGTGTTGATGAAGCCTGTGATCAGACGTTGCGGGATGCCTAACCATTCTTCCTGAAGGTGGCGTCTCCAATCGTCAAGAGTGGACTCCATCCCAACTCGACGATAGGCTGATTGTTTCAGCTGATTCCAAAGATGTTCCATGGGGGTGAGATCCGGAGAACACGCGGGCCACTGGATCCAGTCAATGCCTTCAGTTTGGAAGAAGTCATTCACAATCCTTGCATGATGTGGACGCGCATTTTCGCCCATGAAGACAAATCCATCTCCAACGGCGGCTAAGTAGGGCAAAACATGCGGCCTGAGAACTTGAGCAACGTCACCAGCAGCGTTCAAGTTTCCCTCAATAGGAACCAGATCGGTCTTGCCTGTCAAACTGACGTCTGCCCAGACCATTAAGCTGCCACTACCAAAGGCTGTTACTGGCTGCACGCAGCACTCTGCATCCTGTTCACCCTGCCGACGCCACACGTGTCTCCAAGAGTCAATGTGACGGAGACACGCGTTCCGTCGGTGAAAAGACCGTTGCCCCATTGGCGTCTAGTCCATCGAACGTGATTTGTCGCCCACTGTGGACGCGCTATCTTATGACGGCGAAGCCACAAGGTTTTCTTCACCAGCCGCCTGGGACGCATTCCGACGGCTTTTAGACGTCTCCTGATTGTTTGGGCACTCAACTGTCTCGCTCCGACACCAGCATGATCTCGAACCTCTGGTGCTGAAATTCAAAAGTGATATTAAGTGACATGACGAGCAAACTGAATCCGCGCTAGAGTCGAAAATGGCATTGGTTTTTTTTGTGGCACACTCAGACCCTTATACCTGATGTTCTGTTCCTTGTGCAACGTTTACGATTCGCCAATCTTGTCTTTGTGTGGTTACCCTGGGCCTTCCACTTCTTGGCAGGTCCTTGATATCTCCTGATGCGAGAAACTTCGCTCGCAATTTCCAAATGGCGTTTGGTGTCACCCCCATTCGACGTGCAACCTGTTTTACAGGGGTGTTAGCCTCCAAAAGGCAAGTGCAATCGCCCTGTCCGTATTACATAAATCGAGGCATGGTATACCACAGTCACAAAACGTTCAACATTGTTTTCCAAGACTTGTGGACAGTAATTTGGGCGATTCAGGTCCGAGAACCTTTTGCTGGCCATCTCCGATCTGATGCAGGTCATGTTTAACGACAATGAATTTCTTGTGGTGTGTGTCATGTCCATTATTGCTAACACGAATTCCCTGTTAAAATCGAAATTTGGCGGTGAAAAATCTAGTTGACTCCTTTTGTGAAATTTTCAAAATCGATCGCGTTTCAGTTTGCGCATGCCCATTAGTGCACTACTGCACCTGCAGGTTAATCCTTGACATACAACGTCTACCTGATTACTGGGATGGTGTGTGCAAAATTTCATTGCGATCTGGTACATATCAAGGGAGATATCAAACAACGCTTTGGGGGAACTTACTTTTGTTGCACTGTTTATATGCCAATGTGTGACCTAGTACCATATATCAAAATTACAAGCCTGCCATCCCACTATCGCACCATTTACATTCGTCACGGTTAATATAGCCAAGACTGATTTTAATCAATAACAATGAATGAATTAATGAATAACTCAAATAATCAGTCATTCAAAGAATTAATGAAAAGTAATCGAATAAAGAAAATCAACAAAACACTCAAGCCAGCAAGGAAGTCGCCAATCAACTGTACAAACATCCAATCAATCAGTCAATCTACTTTCAGGGATCAGAGGATACTTGGCCGGTTTCCCGACCTAAAGTGATATCAGGTAAGACATGTATAACCCGGAGGGAGGTGGGGGGAGTGTAGACTACAGAAGATAACTGACCGCTTTCCTGACCTAAAGTGATATCAGGTAAGACATGTATAGCCCGAGAGGAGCAGAGTGTAGCTTACAGAGGATACTCGGCCGGTTTCCCGACCTAAAGTGATATCAGGTAAGACATGTATAGCCCGAGAGGAGCAGAGTGTAGCTTACAGAGGATACTCGGCCGGTTTCCCGACCTAAAGTGATATCAGGTAAGACATGTATAGCCCGAGAGGAGCAGAGTGTAGCTTACAGAGGATACTCGGCCGGTTTCCCGACCTAAAGTGATATCAGGTAAGATATATAGTCCGGGAGGAGGGGGTGTAGATTACAGAGGATACTCGGCCGGTTTCGGTATCTAAAGTGGTATCAGGTGAGGCATGTATAACCCGGTAGGAGGGGGTATAGATTACAGAGGATACTCGGCCGGCTTCCGTATCTAAAGTGGTATCAGGCGAGGCATGTATAACCCGGTAGGAGGGGGGTATAGATTACAGAGGATACTCGGCCGGCTTCCGTATCTAAAGTGGTATCAGGTGAGGCATGTATAACCCGGTAGGAGGGGGGTATAGATTACAGAGGATACTCGGCCGGCTTCCGTATCTAAAGTGGTATCAGGTGAGGCATGTATAACCCGGTAGGGGGGGGGGGGGGTATAGATTACAGAGGATACTCGGCCGGCTTCCGTATCTAAAGTGGTATCAGGTGAGACATGTATAACCCGATAGGAGGGGGGTATAGATTACAGAGGATACTCGGCCGGCTTCCGTATCTAAAGTGGTATCAAGTGAGGCATGTATAACCCGGTAGGAGAGGGTGTAGATTAAAGAGGATACTCCGCCGGTTTCCGTATCTAAAGTGGTATCAGGTGAGACATGTATAACCTGGCAGGAAGGGGGGGGGTAGATTACTGAGGACACTCGGCTAGTTTCCCGACCTAAGTTTCCCGATATCAGGTAAGAGATATATAACCGATGGGTAGGTTACAGGGGGCGCGTGTAAATATAACATCAGGTTCAGATGATTATTTAGTGGCACTCGAAGTAAAAATAATATGTCAGAGAAATAGCAGAGTGGAGAGAAACAGCAGAGTGGAAGTTTGAGTGTCTAATGTCTAATTTCACATATTCAGGAGATGTCGGTATTGTCTTTGATTTGCCGTTCCGTACGAGACCGCTGTATACGAATGTAGAGGACTACTGTTTCTAACTTCAAAACAACTTCCAAAACAAGGATCTAAAAGGAAAATTCTGTTTTAGCCCATGAAGAACAAGACAAAATAACAAACTCCCTGTATCGTGTAACATGTCTCATTTTCCCCTGCAGTGCTGAAAAAGTCGTTTGGTGCCCTGTGCGCCCCAGGTGGCCGTTATCTGACTGTAGACAACATCCACCGGGTACTTCAGCCCTTCGGCCTGACTGAGGACGAGGACATCATCGACCTGATCCGTCAGGCCCAGCTCACTGGTCAGTCCACATGACGGGGAGGGAACGGGGTGGGGTGGTCTGGTTGTATTTGTTTATTCCCTAACTTATATGATCTTATACGCGAAACTGATGACGCATTTAGTTACTCTTTAATACAAACTCAAAACTGACTGATTCATTCTTTTCGGTCATTTGTACCTGCGTAGTTTAGGCACATGCCTTTCAATCGTTTGGTCACACGAGACTTAGGTTCAATCCCGTTTTCGAGCAACGAATGTCTAGATTTTCCCACATCCATTGTTCCCGGGGACTTTGTGACAATAAGGGGTGGGTTGCGCTCGCGTGTTTGGTTTTGCATGTTCGCTGGACACCGCTAGCCTTCCATCAGTATGACATAAGTCTCACGCGTAAGAAAGTTTGCCAGTAACTCGCCAAAGGTCGCTGGTTTACTCAAAGCGCCGCGGTTTCTTTCAAGCACAAAACTGACCGTCACCGTAAAGGTGAAGAAGTCTTGAGTATGGCGATAAGTAATAATCAGAAAAACAAATAAATACATTTCTTTATACGTTGATATACATGTATGTACTTATTTCTCTGAATGTATTTCATCTGTTATTATTCAAATTTCAGCCAATTTAATCCAAAAACTTAAATATTTGAGAATGGGTTCCGTTTTCTTATGTAACGCAATTCCGTCACGACAAAAAAAAACAAATCAATGAACATAAATTTACATCTTTCAGACAATGGTATAATCTGTTACGAAGAGTTTGACAAGATTCTGAAGAAGAAATTGGAGGTATTGGACGAGCCTGTGGAAGACTGTGTGAGGAACGCCTTTGACTTGCTAGACTATGATAAAAATGGTTACATCACCATACCGGAACTGTTCCACCTGTTCGGGAGGTGGGGAGATGTGGACTGATCAGGATCTGTACGAAGTGGTCAAGGCCGGGATATTGACGGTGACGGCAGGCTCGACTTGGAAGGTGCCTACAGTTTGTTCACCTAATTGCCCTTATATCACACTCAGTGGACGACTTCAACTATTACTTACCCATTTACGAATCATGTTGACTCTGGTGAAAAACGCGTATGTCTGAATAATTGCAAGCCCAGTGAAGTATATTAAAGACTTAAACGTAAGAAGAAAAAATTCATTCTAAAAGGCAAGTATGCAAAGCTAATTATCAGATAAAAATAAGTGGTGGGGGAGGAGGGTATATGGTAATTTAGTTTACTTTTTAAACTTCACTTTCCACATCCAACCTTTAGAAATTTCTCTCATGGTAAACTGAATCATTTTCAAAATTCAGATTTCTTCAAGTTTTTGGGTTACAACCTCACACCGAGAGAAGAGATCCAAGGAGATTCCGAAGAGGTGGGAAGTCGATGGCCTCCGTCGATAGAAAAGGTTCAGGCACAGACCCACTGCAGAGGAGACGGAAGTTTGTGGTAGGCATGTCCGCTCTGAGAGACGCAAAAGTGGCTGTCTACCGGAGGGCGAGTCTATTATCAGCGTGGTGCGGGAGGCAGAGGATGCCGGACTGCTGCAGTACAGCCGAAGAAACAGTCGTGAGAAATACCAATTGGTACGAATGGCAACCGCGGAGGAACTAACCCTGTTGTTACAAAGAAACCCTCCAATCAGTTACAAACAAAGGCGAAGATCCAACTCTCTTCTGCCACCCAGCAGTGTTCACCTTGTGCCACAATCCATGAGACTCCTGCCACGCCCGCGATCCTCGTCGGTTCTGCTCAGGCCTGGAGGGTTTGCTGCATTTCCCAGAGAGAAAGCGACGGATAGGAGGCCGAGTCCTAGAGTGCAACACTTTGTCTTCTCTGAGCCTTGTGAGAAAGCTTGAGATCCATCTGAAGCAAAATGGCGATAAGAATACTCAAGGTAGCTGTCCGAAGACTCCAGGTGTAAGCCGACGAGGAAGTATGGCAGAGAAACGACGAATGTCTAAAGATTCTGACATCACTACAGAAATCTCCCGCGACAGTCTGGTTAAGGGAGGTGTTTGTCAAGATGCCGTCCGTGGAGTGCGCGGAAGCGGTTTCAGGTATAAGCGACAATCCCAACGTCTTACAAAACGCCACAGTTAACAATGGTATTGCAGTGTCATGAAGAGAGCCCAGTGTCTGACGTGAAGAAAAATTGCAATGAATCTGGGGAGGAAAAAAGGGAGTCACAAAAATGGGTCAGAAAACGACGACAGCAAAGGCCAAATTTGTGAAATATCTAACAACGCTTCAAACGCCATGTTTGATGACGGGTTCTCTGCGATAAGTTCTATGACATGTGATGCGGACCAGAGGTCTCTCGATGTGAAGGCAGGATCAAACGTTGGTGTCTCAAGCGGCATTGGGAATCACTGCAATGAGTATGAGTTACATTTGTATACACAGGATGAGGAGAATCTTGAGCCGTGGACCAGCACAGACAAACTCCATCCATGGCACACATTATCTGAGGCAAGTAAAATCACCGAATCTTTGGACAATGTCTTAGACCCCTGGGGGCAAACTGGTGTGTCTACTGGAAGTGAGGTATTGCAGTGCGATAACCACCGATCATCTACGCCAAAGGTTGCGCAAAGAACAAGCCAAGCTGTCGTCCGTAAGGATCTTGGCTACAAAAGCGATGAGGAAAACGATGGATTCTCAGGCTACCATAAAGTCGCTGACGCCGTCGATTCTAGGAATATCTTGCCTGGTCCAAGTGAGAGCCAGGAGTCGTCTTGTGGGAGTCCTCGGGTGTGGCAAAGTCCTTCTGCTGCTGATAGTCTGAATACGCCTAGTCCACCAGCCACACCCCTCTGGGAGATTCCATAGCGTCCTTGACGTCCATGGATACTGTTGACTCCCTGACTTCGGAGGCAGAAGTTTCAGCGAGAAAATCTGAGGATAAGAGAAAGCTGAGGACATTTGACATAGAGGAGTTTGGCGAGACGCGTGGAAAACACGATTCAGCAGCGACTGGAGACAGGAAAGAAAGAACTCATGAAGACTGCAAAACACAGTTTGCCCGAATCGCCTCGAACATCTGAGGATGTTTTCTACAATGATAAAGACAGTTTTGACCAGGATAAAGTATCAGGGAGTGGTCAACACGGATTCAAGTATGGGTTTTCGCAGGAGGGACACACTCGAACAATTAAAGACAGTTCACCAGATTCCGGGTTCGCTGAGCAAACTCTGGGCTCTTTGATTAGAAACATCAGTGAAAAGCTATCACCTCGTAACAAATACCATACCATTGCGAAAGAACGTGGGGTAACGGGCCACAGTCCTGAGCCACTCACCAAGTGTGTGACCCACAGACCTAGTCATACTTTGGGTCAACGAAAGTTGGGTGTCTTACCTTATCGTGGTCACAGTTCTAACAGTACTGAGGTTGTCACTCACCCTAGCCGGCTGTACAAACAGAGTAGCCATGGAAAGTGTATGGGAATAGGACTGATTCTACCTGGTCAAAATCAGGACAAAAGGCGCATTAAAAATGAAGGCCACAAAGGCTTTTGGAAGTCGTCATATAAAGTTTCAGTAGAGAAAGAACCCAACCTTGCCCGTCGACATAAACGAAATGGCGCACGGCGTGTGCAGCCTGCAACCGTTTGCAGGCAGATAAGTTTGACATTAGGTCAGACAGGATCCGGAAATTCTCTTTTACGTTATCAGTCCCTCTCGCGGTCAATTGGACAAGGGAGACAACACTATGTTGCGATAGACAAACACGAGAATAAGAAGGTGAAGAAACAATCTGGGATAATCCAGCAGTCTGTCATTGAGCTAAAAATCCCCGATCAGGCGTGCAACAAACCAGTACCAAAGAAATTATCCCTGCTTTCGTCCCTACCGAGCCCACTCGGTCATTTTCACAGAAGGTGATATCTCAACAATGGCAAATTGCAATAAAATTATCACAATAAATATGTACAATACATATAAATAAAATATAACATGCTTACCAATACAGATTATATTGCTTCTGACAATTCTAAATAAGTGCTGCTGTTTTCCGCTTCTTTCAGATGTGAGTGTCAAAGTGTGTGACGCCCATTCTATCTGACAACATGACGCCATACAAAGCTTCTGCCACAAAATATGACAACATGACTCCATTCAGGGCTTCGGCTACAAAATATGACAACATGACGCCATTCATGGCTTCGGCTACAAAATATGACAACATGATTCCATGTAGGGCTTCTGCCACAAAATATGACAACATGATTCCATTCAGGGCTTCTGCCACAAAATATGACAACATGACTCCATTCAGGGCTTCCGCTACAAAATATGACAACATGATTCCATTCAGGGCTTCTGCCACAAAATATGACAACATGACGCCATTCATGGCTTCTGCCACAAAATATGACAACATGATTCCATTAAGGGCTTCGGCTACAAAATATGACAACATGACGCCATTCATAGCTTCTGCCACAAAATATGACAACATGATTCCATTCAGGGCTTCCGCTACAAAATATGACAACATGACGCCATACAAAGCTTCTGCCACAAAATATGACAACATGATTCCATTAAGGGCTTCCGCTACAAAATATGACAACATGACGCCATTCATAGCTTCTGCCACAAAATATGACAATATGACTCCATTCAGGGCTTCCGCTACAAAATATGACAACATGACGCCATTCATAGCTTCTGCCACAAAATATGACAATATGACTCCATTCAGGGCTTCTGCCACAAAATATGACAACATGACTCCATGCAGGGCTTCTGCCACAAAATATGACAATATGACTCCATTCAGGGCTTCTGCCACAAAATATGTCAACATGACACCATGCAGGGCTTCTGCCACAAAATATGACAATATGACTCCATTCAGGGCTTCCGCTACAAAATATGACAACATGACACCATGCAGCGCTTCTGCCACAAAATATGACAACATGATTCCATTAAGGGCTTCGGCCACAAAATATGACAACATGACGCCATTCATAGCTTCTGCCACAAAATATGACAACATGATTCCATTAAGGGCTTCGGCTACAAAATATGACAACATGACGCCATACAAAGCTTCTGCCACAAAATATGACAACATGACTCCATTAAGGGCTTCGGCTACAAAATATGACAATATGACTCCATTCAGGGCTTCTGCTACAAAATATGTCAACATGACACCATGCAGGGCTTCTGCTACAAATTATGACAACATCACGCCATCCACGGCTTTTGTCATAAAATATGACAACATGACTCTATACCTGGCTTCTGCCACAAAATATGACATGACGCCATACATGGCTTCTGTTACAACATATGACAATATGACCCCATAAACTGAAGACCCCGTGACACACAGTCCTATATCACCCATTGCGCATATTACCATTTCTTCGGTTGTTATCTATTGGACTGTTGTTTTACGCCGTACTCCAAAATATTTCACTTATACGACGGCCGTAGATTTTCGCATTATTTTTTCGCATTAGACACTGTACAGCGGGGAAAATCACCCTACCACAAATGTAACTTTCTGAAAAATTCTTGAGCACGCAGTTATACACCAATCAATTAAATACATATATAAGAAATGTAACTTTCAGCCTTATACTTCTGCTACTCATAACGTGTTAATATTAATGATAGCTAGACGACCACTTGTGACCTCAGCGAGGATGTCCCGTATGATGTTCGCTATAGTTGTCACACCTTACCTAATGCCATCTAGCAATCATCCATGTTTATTTCATGATAAAACTTATTTAATACAAGACTACCTATATATTTATTCACAAAAGTATGCCCCTCCTCCCCCTCTCAAAAAAAAAAAAAAAACAAAGACAAGAAACAACAAAGATTCCAACTCTTCGTTGCGGTGCAGCCTCTTTACTATGAAATATGCCCGATGTACGTTTGTAGAAATACGGGCTTTAAACTTGCCAAAATATAACAAAATTAATCACTTCGTATAGTTTATGTTTTACATATGAAGAGAAACGTTAACCCAAACGAAATTTTGACAGCACGTCGAAATAACTTGTATGGGTGCTTCGACAAAGTTATTTACCTCCGATTTGGAAATTTACACAGTGATGCTGGAATTTTGCAATTTGGCCTTTCTTATTGTAACTCTCTGGTGCCGATTTATTTATTTATTTATTTATTTATTTCCTCAGTTGTTGCTTTAACTTTTACTTATATTACGGTAGCCAACATTATGGTGGAAGGAAACCAGAGGCAGCCCGCGGAAAACCTACGACCAAGTTGCTGACAGACCTTTCTATGAACGACCGGAGGGGATGTCGGATAGAGCTGGTCTTGAAATCACTGGGACCGCATTGGAGAGAAGCCCTTAGGTCATGACGCGCTAACCTTTTCCGCCGCTGAAATTTGACTAACATAGTCGTGTTGAGTGATATACTACTTAATAAGCCACCGGGGTGGAAGCACCCAACTTGCAAACGGTGTATGCCTCCGCCTGACACTAGAGTCATTATAACTACTCACCACCTCCTTAAGTAGCTACTTTGCTGCATCGCTACCTAGAGAGGTAGAGGGGCAGCGAGGTAGAGAGGCAACGAAATAGCGAGGCAGCGAGGTAGCGAGGTATCGATGCGAGGCAGCGAGGTAGTTAATCTCGCCCAGTATTAGAAAGGTCGTGGTAGGGAGGTAGCGTGATGTTATCCATCGGTTTTCATACGCCAGCATTATTGTCGGAGGGAAACGGGCAGAGCCCAGGGGAAAGCCGCGATTACCAGCAGGTTGCTGACTGGACAACTCACAACGACTGCATTGGTGGGATGCTCCGGGTTCATTGCGCCGTGCGACTGTGCTACCCTGGGCCTATTTTCGGTTGTGGTCTGGCCGTAATTACAATCACATGTTGCCTATGTGTGCGTCCAGTGCCTCACACATTATTTCTTTTTTACGTTTTGGTAAATTGTTCAATACTAGTGTTTAGTAAATGACATATTAGGCCATACCAGGCAGCGACATTTTACACAGAACTACAGGTTTATTCCTCAAGGGCGGACAAATCTTTGACGATGGGATACTGGTCATTATGTAAGAATGAATACAAATTACTCAAAACTATAAACCTGGTCAACTGAATATATATTGTTGATGAATGAATTTACGAACGTTTACAGTGTTACGTCACATGGATAATATTACATGCATATGACGTCTAAGTATTCTTGAGTACGGCGTAAAACATCAATCAAATCAATAAATAAATCAATATGACATATAAATATTTTTATTTGAGGTTAGCTGGGCAGTCAAGAAAGGACACATTCTAAAAGCAGGTGCATTGTTTTGTCATACTTGTAATCGAAGCTCTTACATCTATGTATTTCGTACCCAGTTTCCTCCCACCAGAACTCACCTCGCCGTCGTATAAGTGAAATATTTTTGAGTATGGTGTAAAACATCAATCCGATCAGCAAATAATCACATGTATATCGTAATCGAATAGAGCTTTAATTGTCTTGTCATTTGCAGGTCAGTAGTAACAGCCAGTGGATACGACACAGGTCTGCACATACTGCACCACGCATAAAATTTCCAACCACTCAGTTTAGAGTATGCCTAGTGCACAAATCAAACAAATAAAAGAAAGGAAAAACTAATCGGATTATTTCGTATACTTAGCTATCTGCAAAATCACACATACTCACTTTCAAATTTGCCATTCATCAGTGACACCTAACACAGGAAGCTCCACACACCGATATGTTACAATGCCACTTGTTGTTAAATAGTTATGACGTCACTCTAGGCAATGCAGTCTTGATGTGGAGAACACTCTTTTGATGTATAGCATTATGATTTAGAACAAGTTTTCTAACTGCATTTTCCTTACATAACATGGACATCCAGCATATCAACTATATCATTGGGTAGATCTTGTGGTGTTAACATGTCACTGAATAAAGACAGTGATGAGCATGAGGGATTTTATACATAGCTGAATAAATAAAACATACAATAATACAAATTTCTATGCACTGGGAGACACTGCAGTGTAGTTTCGTAACACTATGTACAGATATGGTTGAATAGAGGGAAGGCTTAACCCTTCACCGCCATTTTATAATAAAGGTCAATCAGAGGTCATGACTGCACTGTAGCTGATCGACAATAGCTTAGTTAAGAGAAGACTCAATACGCATTAAATAGTTAAATTCCATTCTGGAGGTAAATAAATCCATTCAACTCGGTAAATCTAATAGATCATGATTATCCGACCATTATATGTACCTGGGGATGCTCATTCAACCGTGTAGAGTCAGTCATGCTAACATTGGCTTAATTGCCGCCAAATTTAGTTATGTGGCTAAACAGGCTTTAACACGACCTTCACTGTGGAGCAGGGCGTTCACTTATAGGAAGGAGACCTTCACTGTGGAGCACAGCGTTCACTTATAGGAAGAATAACTTCACTGTGGAGGACAGCGTTCACTTATAGGAAGAATAACTTCACTGTGGAGCACAGCGTTCACTTATAGGAAGGAGACCTTCACTGTGGAGCACAGCGTTCACTTATAGGAAGGAGACCTTCACTGTGGAGCACGGCGATTATATCTCTGTCGTTCTACTGTCTTTTATAATGTTTCTTCTATACAACACACAAACACATAAAGCTGTAAATATGCTAAACATATCTGGTTTGTACATTTACAATATTTTCTATTTTGCTTTTTTCCTCTGCCGATAGAAAACATCCCTCCCCATCATTGTTTAACTGACCATAAAGACAAAAATATCCATTCATGTATTTTAATCTCTATGTATGAAATATTTTGCATTCTTTTCTATCTGGTGGTGCCTGCTGCATAGTTTTGCGATTTTCATTGCTAATTTACAGCCAGCCCATGTGACTGGGCCCTTACAGACAATAATGTGACTGGCCTTTACACACAGTGATGTGCCTGGACCGTAACAGACAGTAATGTGACAACTTTTACAGCCAATGACTCGGCTTTTACAAAGAGTAATCTGACTGGGCCATTTCTGACAGTAATGTGACTCGGCTTTTACAAAGAGTAATATGGGCATTTACAGTCGGTAATGTAGCTGCGCCTTTATACACAGTGATGTGATGTGACTGGGCCTTTACACACAGTGATGTGACTGGGCCTTTGCAGTCAGTAACCACTATGGTGAATGATCAGTTGGACAGATCTACAGCATTTACTCAGAGTAAATATATCCCTTACGCTCATATTTGTCCTACTGCACTGAAACACATATTTTCCCTCCTGCATTTAAAGGAGAAGAAAACTAAACAACATGACACCATTGGCTGTAAAGAACACATTCTTTTCTATCTGGTGGTGCCTGCTGCATAGTTTTGTGATTTTTCCTCGCCATACACGTAAAGCCGGAATACGGCAAAGCTGGCATAAATCGCTGAGTTCATCGTGTCCTCCACCTTTAACACCCTGTAATTAATGCTCGGGGTGTGTTGCCTCTCAGCCAATAAGAGTGGTTAAAATTGCTGGCTTGTTCATGTAAACTCTGAACCTACGTCCAACATTCCGGTTTCCAGATCGTCAAGCGGAAAACAATCTGTACTGTTCGCTACCTTCTGGGAAGAAGAGTTCTGCCGGAAATGTACGAACTGCACTTCGGCGGTTTCTGACGGTAATTCTCCTCATAACACAGAAGACTTCAGGACTAGTTCTTAGGCAAAATGGAATCGCCCACAGCAGATGTTAGAGCTGACTTTATTTATAATTTATAACTTTGAGGTACATATTAGAATTTTTTATGGCATGCACCTGCGAGGAAATGCATATACTTTTCAATGCTATTTCATTGATATCTAAATTTTCTTCTCCTTTAAACACACGCTTATTGTTCTGCTCTCAAACAAACATTTGTTGCTCTGCCCTCAAAGAGGCATTAGTTCCTCGAAACTCAAACACACATTTCCAGAAAACGCTAGAGCTTGTTGTTGTTGTTTAATGTCGAATTATTTTTTCGGAGTTTGTTGGTTTTGCTGCAGAAAAATTCGCCCTGTGGATCTAAATCCCGTAAAAGGTTCAGTCATGAGCGATCACGACGTCGTACATGTACATTTACCAAGAAAGGTTCCTTCATGAGTGATCACTATGTCATACATTGCACATGTCCGAAAAGAGGTTCAGTCATGAGCGACCTCTATGTCATACACATATATGTCCTATGCGAGGTTCCGTTATGAGGAATCATTTCGTCAGACATGTACATTTACTGTGAGAGGTTCCGTCATGAGCCATCACTACGTCATAGATTTGTATGTCCCGTGAAATCCGATGGACTAGCCGTCTAGGACCCCCCCCCCCTCATGTAAAGCTGATTTTCAGTCTTTGAAATATATCGATATATATATATATATATTCATTTGCTGATTTGTCGTCACAAGTGGTCTCTACATTGCCCAGAAGTCATAGGGTTGATTCTCCATATGCGGATTCGGCACAAGTGGTCACTGCATTGTCCAGGAAGTCATAGGGTTTATTCTCCATTTGCGGATTCTGTCGTCACAAGTGGTCACTACATTGTCCAGAAGTCATAGGGTTGATTCTTCATATGCGGATTTGGTCGTCACAAGTGGTCACTACATTGTCCAGAAGTCATAGGGTTAATTCTCCATTTGCGGATTCTGTCGTCACAAGTGGTCACTACATTGTCCAGAAGTCATAGGGTTAATTCTCCATTTGCGGATTCTGTCGTCACAAGTGGTCACAACATTGTCCAGAAGTCCATAGGGTTAATTCTCCATTTGCGGAATTTGTCCAGAAATCATAGGGTTGATTCTCCATCTGATGATTTTGTCGTCACAAGTGGTCTCTGCGTGGCCCAGAAGTCTTACGATTGAATTCCATGTGTTAATTTTGGCCGTCACCAGTGATCACTGTGTCATCAGAATTCGTCCACGTAGACATTCCCTGGACTCTGACTGATCACCGGGGTGTTGTTCCGGCAGTCGCGGACTCCGGTACGTCCCACGGGTTCAGGTAAATCTTAGGATTTATCCTCGACCAGCGGGACTTGCCGTCACCAACTTGAGACTGGGACGGGAGGTGGCGGTGTTCACAGGGGAAGCAGTGATAACCGGCTTTTTCATGGGATAGGAGTTCTCCAAAACAACTACAGCTGCGAAGAGAAGGGTTTATTTATTACTTGTATGATCCAAGTTGTTTAATCTTCCTCTGGCACGAATGCCCTCCCAGTACGTTGGTTACACACAATGTCAAGCTTGGATTCTGAGGTAATTTATCTGAGATATCGATATCTCAAACTGATAGCTGTATAATAAACATATCAAGCTTCGCCGATTGGATCATTTCTAAAAGCATTCACAGGTCGTCCAGGCAACTGTGTCTACATCACAGTCACAACGAGTCATCTGTCCGTACTTAAGCCTCCAGCCTCACAGACCTATTTTGGGGCCATGTCATGGAATAAGCAAACATTACAGCTTGGGCCTGGATGTCTATTGGCAAACGGAATCATTCCTTCAGTATTAAGGTCTCGGCACCCTGTTTTAAGGTGGAGATATTTTACAGCAAAAGCTTTACTCCGGTGTTAAGATTAGTGTTTCGGTATTCTGTTTTAAGGCGGAGATATTTTACAGCAAAAGCTTTACTCCAGTGTTGAGATTAGTGTCTCAGTATTCTGTTATAAGGTGGAGATATTTTACAGCCAAAGCTTTACTCCAGTGTTAAGATTAGTGTCTCAGTATTCTGTTATAAGGTGGAGATATTTTACAGTAAAAGCTTTACTCCAGTGTTGAGATTAGTGTTTCGGTGTTCTGTTTTAAGGTGAAGATATTTTACAGCAAAAGCTTTACTCCAGTGTTGAGATTAGTGTCTCAGTATTCTGTTTTAAGGTGGAGATATTTTACAGCAAAGCTTTACTCCAGTGTTAAGATTAGTGTCTCCGAATTCTGTTTTAAAGTAGAGATATTTTACAGTAAAAGCTTTACTCCAGTGTTAAGATTAGTGTTTCGGTATTCTGTTTTAAGGTGGAGATATTTTACAGCAAAAGCTTTACTCCAGTGTTAAGATTAATGTTTCGGTATTCTGTTTTAAGGTGGAGATATTTTACAGCAAAAGCTTTACTCCAGTGTTAAGATTAGTGTCTCAGTATTCTGTTTTAAGGTAGAGATATTTTACAGCAAAAGCTTTACTCCAGTGTTAAGATTAGTGTCTCGGTATTGTGTTTTAAGGTAGAGATATTTTACAGCAAAAGCTTTACTCCAGTGTTGAGATTAGTGTCTCAGTATTCTGTTTTAAGGTGGAGATATTTTACAGCAAAAGCTTTACTCCAGTGTTAAGGTTAGTGTCTCGGTATTCTGTTTTAAGGTGGAGATATTTTACAGCCAAAGCTTTACTCCAGTGTTAAGATTAGTGTCTCGGTATTCTGTTGTAAGGTGGATATATTTTACAGCAAAAGCTTTACTCCAGTGTTAAGATTAGTGTCTCGGTATTCTGTTTTAAGGTAGAGATATTTTACAGCAAAAGCTTTACTCCAGTGTTGAGATTAGTGTCTCAGTATTCTGTTGTAAGGTGGAGATATTTTACAGCAAAAGCTTTACTCCAGTGTTAAGATTAGTGTCTCGGTATTCTGTTTTAAGGTGGAGATATTTTACAGCCAAAGCTTTACTCCAGTGTTAAGATTAGTGTCTCGGTATTCTGTTGTAAGGTGGATATATTTTACAGCAAAAGCTTTACTCCAGTGTTAAGATTAGTGTCTCGGTATTGTGTTTTAAGGTAGAGATATTTTACAGCAAAAGCTTTACTCCAGTGTTAAGATTAGTGTCTCAGTATTCTGTTTTAAGGTGGAGATATTTTACAGCAAAAGCTTTACTCCAGTGTTGAGATTAGTGTCTCAGTATTCTGTTATAAGGTGAAGATATTTTACAGCAAAAGCTTTACTCCAGTGTTAAGATTAGTGTTTCGGTATTCTGTTATAAGGTGGAGATATTTTACAGCCAAAGCTTTACTCCAGTGTTAAGATTAGTGTTTCAGTATTCTGTTGTAAGGTGGAGATATTTTACAGCCAGGGTTAACATGGATAAGACCAGAGTCTATTTTTAAGGTGGAGACAATTTGCAGCTAAAATTTTTAAGAATCTTAAGATAGTAGACCGGGTACCATTCGACTCATTGCAAGCAGATCTACTAATAGTCGTGGTTTGATCGATTGCCTAAATTTACGAAAAGGGGTGATGTGATAATGTTTAATACCGTAGTGTGCCACATGACTGACTAGATCTATTAATGTTGGTGGTGTGATATGTTGTATAGCGTAGGGTGACACTTGACTGACTAGATCTGCTAATGGTGGTGGTGAGATGATGTTGTATAGCGTTGGGGGTCACTTGACTGACTAGATCTGCTGATGGTGGTGGTGTGATGATGTTGTATAGCGTTGGGGCCACCTGACTGACTAGATCTGCTGATGGTGGTGGTGAGATGATGTTGTATAGCGTAGTGTGCCACTTGACTGACTAGATCTGCTAATGTTGGTGGTGTGATGATGTTGTATAGCGTTGGGGGCCACCTGACTGACTAGATCTGCTGATGGTGGTGGTGAGATGATGTTGTATAGCGCTGGGGGCCACCTGACTGACTAGATCTACTAGTGTTGGTGGTGTAATGATGTTGTATAGCGCTGGGGGCCACTCGACTGACAAAATCTGCTTATGGTGGTGGTGAGATGATGTTGTATAGCGCTGGGGGCCACCTGACTGACTAGATCTGCTAAGGTTGGTGGTGTGATGATGGTGTGTAGCGTTGGGGGCCACTTGACTGACTAGATCTGCTAATGGTTGTGGTGTGATGATGTTGAATAGCGCTGGGGGCCACCTGACTGACTAGATCTGCTAAGGTTGGTAGTGTGATGATGGTGTGTAGCGTTGGGGGCCACTTGACTGACTAGATCTGCTAATGGTTGTGGTGTGATGATGTTGAATAGCGCTGGGGGCCACCTGACTGACTAGATCTGCTAAGGTTGGTGGTGTGATGAGGTTGAATAGCGTTGGGGGCCACTTAACTGACTAAATCTGCCACTGTTGGTGGTGTGATATGTTGTATAGCGTAGGGTGACACTTGACTGACTAGATCTGCTAATGTTGGTGGTGTGATGATGTTTTTTTAGCCTAGTGTGCCACTTAACTGACTAGATCTGCTAATGTTGGTGGTGTGATGATGTTGTATAGCGCTGGGGGCGACTTGACTGACTAGATCTGCTAATGTTGGTGGTGTGATGATGTTGTATAGCGTAGTGTGCCACTTGACTGACTAGATCTGCTGATGGTGGTGGTGTGATAATGTTGTATAGCGTAGTGTGCCACTTAACTGACTAGATCTGCTAAAGGTGGTGTGATGATGTTGTATAGCGCTGGGGGCCACCTGACTGACTAGATCTGCTAATGGCTGTGGTGTGATGTTGTATAGCGTAGTGTGCAACTTGACTGACTTGATCTACTGATGGTGGTGGTGTGATGACGGTGTACAGCGTAGTGTGCCACTTGACTGACTAGATCTGCTAATGTTGGTGGTGTGATGATGTTGTATAGCGCTGGGGGCGACTTGGCTGACTAGATCTACTAAGGTTGGTGGTGTGATGATGTTGTATAGCGTTGGGGGCCACTTGACTGACTAGATCTGCTGATGGTGGTGGTGAGATGATGTTGTATAGCGCTGGGGGCCACCTGACTGACTAGATCTAATTATGTTGGTGGTGTGATGTTATTGTACAGCGTTTGGGGCCGCTAGATCTGCTAATGGTTGTGGTGTGATGATGTTGTATAGCGCTGGGGGCCACCTGACTGACTAGATCTAATTATGTTGGTGGTGTGATGTTATTGTACAGCGTTTGGGGCCGCTAGATCTGCTAATGGTGGTGGTGTGATGATGTTGTATAGAATTGGGGGAGGGGGGGGGGGGCACTCCACTGAATAGATCTACTAACGGTGGTACTGTTGATCCAGTTGTTGTTGTACCGTATAGCTCGCAGTGCCAATTCACTAACCTGTAAGGTCGGTCTGTGTGGCGGTCGATCTCTCAGTGGGGTAAGTGGTGTTGCCGCCAAACCACGTGGCCCGACGAGTCCTAAAATCAATATAATTAGACAAAGGCTAAATCCCCAAGAGCGGTTCACTATAGGGTAAATTGGGTTGACAATTCATAGGCAGATGACTTCTAGCGTGGTGAATCTTCATCAGCAAGCTCATCAAAAAATGTCCAGGAATCATTCGTTTTTTACAGTCAATTACGTTCTTTTTGTCCAGAACATAATTAAATGCCCAGGTAAATTCGGATAGGTCATAACTTTTTCAAATTGGAAAAGCCATCCTTTTGGCTTTTTCCTTCACTTTAGAAGGCCGAGATCAAGTAAGAGGGGTATCGTTAAGCATGGTGTATGTTCTCATTCAATTAAGCTATACCAACCTTTACCCGCACCCCCACCCTTTCCTTTGTTAGGCCGTGACTACATGTAGTTTAATGATAGTTGAAAACCATTTGTCTTCTACCAAAATGGTGTACGTGATTAAAATCACCGGTGAGAAAACTCGTCAGTAGAATGCCGAAAGCCGGTGGTTTAAGACGGTTACCGCGATGATATGGGTGAAAAATTCTTCAGAATATGGCGTTAAGCAGTAATTAAATAAATAAACACATACGATTAAAAATAAATAAATAAAAACATTCGCAACGCGTGTTAAGCAGAGGTTGGGACTATCAGCCGCATTTTTACCTGTCATAAAATAAGGTCTGTTCGTCCTCGATTCTAGTCCCCATGAAACAGCTGCGGCATTTGGCTGAGTTTCTCCACAGAAGCAAAGAGATAAAGCCTACCAGTATGGCGACCAACAGAAGCAGGAATATCAAGATGGCAAGGACGAGTATGGCTTGCCCGTCGTTCGTAGAGAAGAAGGTGTAGCTGCTCATGCTGCTGAAAGTGGATAGGACGGCTATTCGTTTGTTCCCTCAGCATTAAGTTTTGACGCCTTCCTCCGCTAGTAGAAGTCCTCTTTGTCTATTATTAACTTTGAAACACAAACGTAACAGCAGGCTGATGTGGTAACAAAGAAAGTGGCAAACTTGCCAGCGGCACTGACAACGATCTGGTGGACAGCCTCTGACACTGCTGAGAGGTTACACACCACGCACGGTTATCACCTATACGAAGAGGTAAACACATAAATAGTGAATAATACTGAGTCCCTTTGTACTACTGATATTTCTTTTTTACCCTTTTCCGGTGACTCCCACTATGTATGTTCCTGTCCTATCAAGGGGTAGTACACACCTGTTAATAGACATGAAAGAGCTAACATATGTACACGAAATGAGAGGCCCCGCCCCCCCCCCCCCCATCCCAAGGCCTACTTCACAACCACCAAAATCATCAGCGCCAAACATTACTGTGGGAGATAGTTTCTATTGATCGCAACATTGTCGTAAATTTACCCACTGACCATACAATTTTCCTTTATTAAAGAAGCACAATGATTCAAATGATAATGTCTTCTGGGACATCGAGATTCTTTTCAGGAATCATACCAAAGGCTTTAAAATTGGCACCTGCTGCTCCTCGCTTAGCAATAAGGGGTTAGAGCAAGGAAATAGAACTGGTTGGCCTGGTGTCTGCATAATGTGACTGGGTGAGGTGTCATGTCTGTTGTCTTCGTTATGATACCTCAGTGGCGGCAGAAATTTGGGGGCATGGACTCGCCCTGCCACAAAAAGCCACAGCGTATACACATACATGCACCTAATGACTCCTGGCCGTCACCTGAATGAAAAATGATAAGGTAAGACGTTGCACACCTAATGACTCCTGGTCGTCACCTGAATGAAAAATGATAAGGTAAGACGTTGCACACCTAATGACTCCTGGTCGTCACATGAGTGAAAAATGATAAAGTAAGACGTTGCACACCTAATGACTCCTGGTCGTCACATGAGTGAAAAATGATAAAGTAAGATGTTACACACCTAATGACTCCTGGTCGTCACATAAGTGAAAAATGATAAGGTAAGACGTTGCACACCTAATGGAGAATAAAGGGATGGATCGTAAGACGAAAAGATAACATGTTGGTAAAGGAGAATATAGATTTAAATTCGGAAAGTGAAAGAACTATCTCGAGGCGCAGAACACATAATTAAATGGAAGCCCTCCCGTGTGGCTTGGTACCTCATGTGGGTAAAACACTGGGGCCACACACTTGGATTCCGTTTCCCAAAGCTGTTACACACTAAAAATAACGCATTTACCATGACTATCTTTACTATATGTTGCCGTGGAAATTACACTATAAGCAATTTTGCGATGGTTTAGTGAAACAAGCTCCATACGGCCTGAGTTCAAGTCTCACTCTAACCATAAATATTACTGACCTCCATGGTTGTTTCAGGATTTGGTAAATTGATGTATTTCCTCCAGACAGATGTACCCTGGCCTGAAGCCATCCACAGCAAACTTATAAGCCTGTATTCTTACCGCCAATTAGGATATGCGACAAAGACAGACGGAATATCCCATTAAGCCAACTCGTCTTGAACCGTTAACCTACAAAACAACCGTTTATTTTCTTCCTCGTTTTTGGCACGTGCGTTCGCCTAAATGTACCTTGTTTTCATCGATCATAAAGAGGATTAAACATCTGACACCCTGGAAAGTCTTTCAAAGTCAGTCAATCTTGCTAGTTCAGATGTCATAAATCTGAAATCCAATGTCGAAGTCTATCGTTTTCACAAGCATCGACATCAGGGGGTTTTGGAGATCGTACAAGTGTGACAACAGCACTGTGTACGTAATTAACTGACATGTAGAAGCGTGGAGGAGTTTTCAACTCTACATGTCACTGTTCTTACACCGACACAAAAGCCGACAACAATTAAGGCGCTAAATAATAGAAAAAGTCGCTGGAAACCTGGACACCACGCAGTCGACACTGATTAATACACAGGTTACCACACATAGCCCAAAAGATCTCATTCCCATACGAATTCGTGTTTTATACAAGTACAAATATATTCCATTATTTATTGTAGTGTGTCTTTTGGAGAGAAAAAAACCCCAGAAAAGGTGACAAAGTTTCTGACCCCAGACATGTTTCGGATGACCACGTAGCACGCAAGTCGCCTCCCACTAGAGTCAGTCACTATAATGGGTATGCCCGGGTCATATCTTTTTACTGGACCCTTCAACTAAATAGCGTGTATACCTGTACATTGTTATTGTAACATAGAATTCAGCCTTACAATTTCACGGTTGACCATTTTCGGCTCATTTTTGCTTTAGTTTCAGGCAAGGACGCCTTGGTTATACAGGAACATACATTTTTATTTAGATTTCAACCGCTGATAGTGAATTATTCGTTTGTGACCCATGCCTTGCTATATGCTGAATGAATGTTTACTTACAGTGGTATGTAACTTACAGACCCCTGTGACATGTCATGTTACCTGTGTATATATGCTGATCACGAATTTTCTCCTGTAATACAAACAAGTGTAGTCGGATGTTCGAAATCTGATATTGTGACGAAAATCAATAATTATGTGATTTGGAAGCCTGTATACATATGACCGTAAAAGTTGCACAAATTATCTGAATGCAAGATGATCAAATTAACGGTGTCCAAGTTGCGTTTACACAATAAGCTAGGTATGGTTAGTTCAAGCATTTTCAAATGCAAATGAACTTCAAATGAAAATAAATACATGGGGTTGTTTCACGCAGTGGTGTTCCTTTTTGGCAGACACTTGCAGTCGTATGTAGTAGTCTATCTGGTTTGCGCATTGACACTTACTGTGTGCAAGCGTCTCTCTGCCAACCAAAACACCATGATTTGTAAGTTTCACTGTGTGCAAGTGTCACTGTGTGCAAGCTTCTCTCTGCCAACCAAAACACCGTGATTTCTGGCACTTGCACTCATGTACAAAATGTAAGTGACACTTACAAATCATGGTGTTTCTGTTTTACGCAGAGTGACACTCGCACGCCGTAGTCACATACACATAGAAGTCTGTCTGTTTTGCACAGTGTCACACTTGCAAACTGTCGTATTTCTGTTTTGCACAGTGTGACCTTACAAACAGTCGTATTTCTGTTTTTCACAGTGACACTTGCAAGGTGTAGTATTTATGTTATTCTCAGTGTGACCCTTGCAAATAGTCGTATTTCTATTTTTCCCAGTGACACTTGCAAACAGCGATGCACAGATTTATGGCTGGATTCGCTAGTGTTTCTGTATTACACTTACTTGCATATTCGAAACATAGCGTTGAAAACCCACAAACAATTTTCACATATCATTCTACTCAAAAGAAAAGCCTGCAAATACATTCAATTCGACGTTAATTATTTGATTGTTTTTATTAATTTTTGTTTAAAGGATACACGTATCACTTGTTAAACTAAAGAATATTTCATTTGTAACAATATTAGAATGTTTCACTTGTAACACTTAAAATTATGTACAAAATGTTCACATAATACATTGTTACACAGTAGCGTCCTCAAGAACAGGAGCTAAACTGCTCAAACAACACTGTACAAAACCATACTCCTGAAACTGTATGAGCTCAGACTTAGACTGTATCAAACATCTACACATTCATATGTACAACACCATCCTGCTGAAACTGTATAGACGTACACTGAAATGTGTGAAACATCTACACATTAATATGTACAATACCATCCTGCTGAAACTGTATAGACGTACACTGAAATGTGTGAAACATGTACACATTCATATGTACAACACCATCCTGCTGAAACTATATAGACGTAGACTGAAATGTGTGAAACATCTACACATTCATATGTACAACACCATCCTGCTGAAACTGTATAGACGTACACTGAAATGTGTGAAACATCTACACATTCATATGTACAATACCATCCTGCTGAAACTGTATAAACGTACACGGAAATGTATGAAACATCTACGCATTCATATGTACAATACCATCCTGCTGAAACTGTATAGACGTACACTGAAATGTGTGAAACATCTATACATTCATATGTACAATACCATCCTGCTGAAACTGTATAGACGTACACTGAAATGTGTGAAACATCTACACATTCATATGTACAATACCATCCTGCTGAAACTGTATAGACGTACACTGAAATGTGTGAAACATCTACACATTCATATGTACAACACCATCCTGCTGAAACTGTATAGACGTACACTGAAATGTGTGAAACATCTACACATTCATAATTACAACACCATCCTGCTGAAACTGTATAGACGTACACTGAAATGTGTGAAACATCTACACATTCATATGTACAATACCATCCTGCTGAAACTGTATAGACGTACACTGAAATGTGTGAAACATCTACACATTCATATGTACAACACCATCCTGCTGAAACTGTATAGAAGTACACTGAAATGTGTGAAACATCTACACATTAATATGTACAACACCATCCTGCTGAAACTGTATAGACGTACACGGAAATGTGTGAAACATCTACACATTCATATGTACAATACCATCCTGCTGAAACGGTATAGACGTACACTGAAATGTGTGAAACATCTACACATTCATATGTACAACACCATCCTGCTGAAACTATATAGACGTACACTGAAATGTGTGAAACATCTATACATTCATATGTACAACACCATCCTGCTGAAACTGTATAGACGTACACTGAAATGTATGAAACATCTACACATTCATTTGTACAACACCATCCTGCTGAAACTGTATAGACGTACACTGAAATGTGTGAAACATCTACACATTCATATGTACAACACCATCCTGCTGAAACTATATAGTCGTACACGGAAATGTTTAAAACATGTATACATTCATATGTACAAAACCATCTTGTTAAAACTATATAGGCGTAGACTGACATATGTGAAACATATATCATTAACATAATTATTGAAATAATTGAAATAAATAAATAATCAAATAGTTTTATACCATTTGAAAAATAGGACAGATAACGTCTTTGGATACGAAACGTCGTCATCTAATAGTATCGGTAAATGCTGATAGCAGAAAACTACTGCAAAAACAATTTAAGCGAAATACAGTCACAACATTATCTATGCTAATTAAACATTTAAGCACATGTAAGTAACTCATATAAATCACCTGGTTAAGTACACAGCAAATGGAAGGTTTATACCAAGCATTGTAGCCTGGCCTTCTTCGCACTTCTGTTTCAAGGATGGGATTTTCTTTCACTAACGTCATACTTTGAAGCCAGAAAAAATACTTCTAATTGAGTGTGATATAATTCGAGATGAAAATCTTCTTTTTTTTCAAATACTTTCAAAAACAGGTTAAAAGAAATTGTCAATTTCATGATGCATATAGTAACAGTATATAATAGTACATATTTCATGATTAATCATTTTGCCCGTGTAAATCATAGTTATGTCGAACACAGAATTCAACTCCCTGGTTAACATTGGAAAATGCAACAATTTATTTTAAATGAGCCATGGCGTTCAAAATATGCATGAACGTTGCAATATGGGTGTTCCATTCCGGGACGAATCTGTTCCTTAACCTCGAGGAAATAATAAAAGGACACCTTTCTTTTCTTACGTGTATCAGGTTCCTGTCATATAATTTCGCAGACAATCTCAACCAATATCATTATTATGCGTACATACGTCGAATAAAGAAAAAATCCAATATTTATTATTTCTAACATGTATGAATGACGACACTTTATCAGGCATGAACAAGTTTGGCGTTGTTTTGCCGGATCTGTGTCTGACCCTGATCACTACATGCTGATTTCAGACTGAACAAGAACACCACTCGTAGAAGATGATTTCCATAAACTGCCAGCAGGGGGAGATTAATACCTCACTGCGCATGCGTGTGTCTACACGTTGTATCCGGCCTTCCCTCCGACGCGTGGGGAAGACTTAATCTGCTGTTTGACAATTGATGACGCTAAAGTGAAAAGGAAATCAGTTAAGAGGAAATATTAGGTTCCTTCATGTCACAACAATATGACGTGTTTTTTTCCCCCCAAATATACAAGGACAAGTAAAAGTTAATAAAACATGTAAAACACTTTTACGACACGAGTGTCTTAGAAAAGACCACAGAACTCCTTGACAATTCAGAAAGTTCTCATCCGTCAATATCGTTTTCAAAACTGGACAAAAATCTATTTAGCAAGACTTTCATTCCTTGTTTCACAGACACCATAAAGCACTGACGTATTCAAGGTCACGTACAGAAAAGTAGCGGTTGTTTACCACAGTATAGAATTTGAATTTACAGGTCGTACAAGTGATGATAATACTGGTTGTGGGAAAATATAATATTAATAATTCACTCACATAAAATCGTTATGATATCAGTTTTTATAGCAAAATGGAAACATATCAGCATTTGGAGATATAGTTAATGACTGTTTCACCTTTGGGACCCGCTATATTTGAAACCGAAAGTTTCAAAAGCCTTAGCCTTACTTTTGATATATAGTAAAATTTTGTCTATAAAATATATGTATAGAGATACTCACACGTGTTATCACTGATATATGTATAGAGATACTCACACGTGATATCACTGATATATGCATAGAGATACTCACATGTGATACCACTGATATATGTATAGAGATATTCACACGTGATGGAGATACTTTCACGTGATATTACTGATACATGTCTAGAGATATTCACACGTGCTTCATTAAGCATGACAATGTTTGTTGTTTCCTAAACTTTCGTTGCGTTATATACATCAATGATATATATATATATATAAATATGAGATATTTATTTATTTTATTGATTGGTGTTTTACGCCTCACTCAAGAATATTTCACTTATACAACGGCGACCAGCATTATGTTGCGAGGAAACAGTCAGGGAGTCAGGGAGAAACCCTCCACCATCTGCAGGTTGCTGCCAGACCTTCACAGGTGAGGCTAGAGAGTAAGCCAGCATGAGCTCGACTTGGACTCTGAGCGATCACATTGGTGAGCGGCTGCTGGATCATGCCATGCTGGCACATTGATACAGAGCACAGGCAAGTATTCCACGAAAAAAGCACTAAAATTGTGGACAACAACCGTACTGGTGAGAGGCTCATAGCGCTGCGCTGGTGTGCTACCACGCCACGCCCCCCCCCCCCACCCCCCTCCAGGCCACAGAGACCCACCTCACTGATATCACTTATACATATATACAGATACCCCAACGTGATACCACTGATATATTTAAATACAGATACCCACACGTGATATCACTGATATATGTGTAGATTTACTCACATGTGATATCACTGATATATGTGTAGATTTACTCACATGTGATATCACTGATATATGTGCAGATTTACTCACATGTGATATCACTGACATATGTATAGATGTACTCACACGTGATTTCCGTCTGAACAGCCTTGGACTTTAACTGCCATCGGTTTGCCTTTTTCTTGGTACTCTGAGTTAGAACGCTAACAGGACAAAATTAAATATCAAAATGGGATACGATGAAAACATGTCACATATTTGTTCATTTATTTATTTGATTGGTGATTTCCGCCGTAACCACTTCGGGAGCGGTTGATCCAGGGTCAATCCTGGGTCGAGTCACACCTAAGACCTTAAAAGAGGCAGTTGTAACTTCCTAGCTTGGTGTTCAGCAAGAAGGGGATAGCGCAATGACTGGTTTACCCGTATCAGTATAATGGCTGGGGCGGGGCGCCTTACTTTCCTTCGGCAAGGCGTCTCAGTGAAGCATCATTAGATAAAAGCGCAGTGGAAATCCGCCATGCACATTGCATCCACTCTAAGGATTCCTTCGTCGTCATATGATTGAAAAATTGTTAAATACGACGTTAAACCCCACTCACTCACTCACTCATTTCGCCGTACTCAAGAATATTTCACTTATACGACGGTGGCCAGCATTATGGTGGAAGGAAACCTGGCATAGCCTGGGGGGAAACCACCACTATTCGCAGGTGGCTGACAGACCTTCCCAAATACAGCCGGAGATGAAGCCAGTATGATCTGCACTTGAAGACACAGCGACCACATTGGTGAACGGCTCCTGGGCCATTACGCTGCGCTAGGGCGCTAACCAACTGAGCCACGGAAGACCCTTGATTTAACAAGTGGATTATGCCGTCAACATACACCGAAAGAGATTACAGCGCTGTGGCTAATTCTGAACCAGGTGCAAAAACATACACTAAAATGGTGTTAAAAATACTGAATAAAGAGCAATGATATATGTCACAACAGTGTAAAAAATACTGAATCCAGAGCAATGATATATGTCAAAACAATGTAAAAAATACTGCATCCAGAGCAATGATATATGTCAAAAGAATGTAAAAAATAGTGCATCCAGAGCAATGAAATATGTCAAAACAATGTAAAAAATACTGCATCCAGTGAGAGAAATAGAATTAAAATTATGGTAAAAATACTGAAACAGATTCAAATACTTGCAAACATCTATACATTGGGCAAAGGGATAGCTTAAAAGACTGTAGAAAATGTTCACGGTAATGTGCAGTACGGGAAAAAATAAACTCACTGACAGGCGAACAAAATGGGTACGGCGTTGAAACGCTTGTATTTTCTATATACGCACATTTTTAGTAAATGTGCGTCTCCAAACTCCAAACTTGTGATTCTTTCACTGGGAAACATAGCATTGTTCTACAGAAAACGCCAAACAATTCTATACGTGAAGGTACAGGCAGTGCTATAGTACTATATACAAATGTCCCCTCAAGTTCACGGTGACGGTACGCCTTCAGTGTCTGAGTCATGAACGTATAGGCAATGCCCTGTACTGTATACGGATGTAAGTTCACGGTGACGGTAAGCCTACAGTGTCATAACGTATTGCCAGTGCTTTGTACTGTATACAGATGTAAGCTCACGGTGACGGTAGGCCTACAGTGTCTGAGTCATGGACGTATTGCCAGTGCTTTGTACTGTATACAAGTGAAAGTTTACGGTTTACGTATTGCCAGTGCTTTGTACTGTATACAAATGTAATCTCACGGTGACGGTAGGTCTGCAGTGTCTGAGTCATAAACGTATTGCCAGTGCTTTGTACTGTATACAATTGTAAGTTTACGGTGACGGTAGGCCTGCAGTATCTGAGTCATGAACGTATTGCCAGTGCTTTGTACTGTATACAAATGTAAGTTTACGGTGACGGTAGGTCTGCAGTATCTGAGTCATAAACGCATTGCCAGTGCTTTGTACTGTATACAATTGTAAGTTTACGGTGACTGTAGGCCTAAAGTGTGCGAGTCATAAACGTATTGCCAGTGCTTTGTGCTGTATACAAATGTAACTTCACGGTGACGGTAGGCCTAAAGTGTGCGAGTCATAAACGTATTGCCAGTGCTTTGTACTGTATACAATTGTAAATTTACGGTTTACGTATTGCCAGTGCTTTGTACTGTATACAAATGTAATCTCACGGTGACGGTAGGTCTACAGTGTCTGAGTCATGGACGTATTGCCAGTGCTTTGTACTGTATACAAATGTAATCTCACGGTGACGGTAGACCTGCAGTATCTGAGTCATGAACGTATTGCCAGTACTTTGTATTGTATACAAATGTAAGTTTACGGTGAGAGTAGGCCTAAAGTGTCTGAGTCATGGACGTATTGCCAGTGCTTTGTACTGTATACAAATGTAAGTTTACGGCTTACGTATTGCCAGTGCTTTGTACTGTATACAAATGTAAACTCACGGTGACGATAGGCCTACAGTGCCTGAGTCATGAACATATTGCCAGTGCTTTATACTGTATACAAATGTAAGCTCACGATGACTGTAGGCCTACAGTGTCTGAGTCATGAAGATATAGGCAATGCCTTGTGATGTACGTAAATGTAAGCTCACGGTGACAGTAGGCCTACAGTGTCTGAGTCATGAACGTATAGGCAATGTCTTGAGCTGTACGCAAATGTAAGCTCTCGGTGACGGTAGGCCTACAGTGTCTGAGTCATGAAGATATAGGCAATGCCTTGTGATGTACGTAAATGTAAGTTCACGGTGACAGTAGGCCTACAGTGTCTGAGTCATGAACGTATAGTCAGTGTCATGTGCTGTACACAAATGTAAGTTGACGATGACGGTAGGCCTTCAGTGCCTCAGTCATGAAGATATAGGCAATGCCCTGTACTGTATGATTCAATACGTTTGAAGCGTTACGGTATAACGTGCTCCTCCTCTCTGACCATTGCTATAGGCTTATATGAAGGAATAGAAAATGGTTAGTATACAAGTGTACATATGTTTCCAAATAAAGGTACGCTAAAACTACAGTAAAAAGGGTCCCTTACCTCTGATCATTGGTGTACTCGGGCTTTCTGTGGAACCAGTACCGGAAGTACCAGGAACTCTTCATGCAGCTGTAGATGATACAGGGTAGGAGGATGAGGAGGATTAGCACTATTACAGTGAGGACGAGCAGGGCAAGTACCGTGTTCCTCTCGTGTACACCCGCACCACTTGCTTCTGTCGTAGCTATTGTTGTTGTTGCAGAATTTGTGTTGTTCATCGTCTAAGAGTTGAACAGCTCGCGTGGTTTAATATATACCCCTGTGGTGAGCTTTGCCAAAAAAGTGGGAAAGCGTTTGTAGATCAGACCGTCTTCTGACCACGAATTCTGATTAGCAGAAAAACTGATCTAAAGTAGCTTTGGGTTTACGTTTCGAAGGTTAACATGTGATTTGAGTTTTTCGTGGTTTGAGGTGTCACTGTGATCGTGTAGTACAGAGATCAGTTGATGTGTCACAGTGTAGTATGGGATCAGCTGAGGTGTTACCGTGACCCTGTAGTACGGGGATCAGTTGAGTTTGTTACTGTGATTCTGTAGTACGGATATAAGTTGAGGTGTCACTGTGATCGTGTAGAACGAAAACCAGTTAAGGTGTTACTGTGATTCTGTAGTACGGATATAAGTTGAGGTGTCACTGTGATCCTGAAGAACGGAGATCAGTTGAGGTGTCACTGTGATTCTGTTATACGGAGAACAGTTGAGGTGCTACTGTGATCCTGTAGAACGGAGATCAGTTGAGGTGTCACTGTGATTCTGTTGTACGGAGAACAGTTGAGGTGCTACTGTGATCTTGTAGAACGGAGATCAGTTGAGGTGTCACTGTGATTCTGTTGTACGGAGAACAGTTGAGGTGCTACTGTGATCCTGTAGACCGGAGATCAGTTGAGGTGTCACTGTGATCCTGTAGAACGGAGATCAGTTGAGGTGTCACTGTGATCCTGTAGAACGGATATAAGTTGAGGTGTCACTGTGATCGTGTAGAACGAAAACCAGTTAAGGTGTTACTGTGATTCTGTAGTACGGATATAAGTTGAGGTGTCACTGTGATCCTGAAGAACGGAGATCAGTTGAGGTGTCACTGTGATTCTGTTATACGGAGAACAGTTGAGGTGCTACTGTGATCCTGTAGAACGGAGATCAGTTGAGGTGTCACTGTGATTCTGTTGTACGGAGAACAGTTGAGGTGCTACTGTGATCCTGTAGAACGGAGATCAGTTGAGGTGTCACTGTGATTCTGTTGTACGGAGAACAGTTGAGGTGCTACTGTGATCCTGTAGACCGGAGATCAGTTGAGGTGTCACTGTGATCCTGTAGAACGGAGATCAGTTGAGGTGTCACTGTGATCCTGTAGAACGGAGATCAGTTGAGGTGTCACTGTGATTGTGTAATACAGGGATCGGTTGAGGTCTTCCTGTGATCTTGTAGTACGGTAACCAGTGGAGGTGTTACTGTGATCCTGTAGTAGGAAGATCACTTGTTACTGTGATTCTGTTGTACGGAGATCAGTTGAGGTATCACTGTGATCCTGTAGTACGGTAACCAGTTGAGGTGTTACTGTGATCCTGTAGTACGGTAACCAGTTGAGTTGTTACTATGATCCTGTAGTACGGGATCAGTTGAGGTGTCACTGTGATCTTTCAAACAGAGATCTGTCAGCATGGAAAGCAGCCATCTGAAGATGTTACTGTAATCGTACAGTGTTCATAGCAGCTGTCTGGAAATGCTGCTGTAATCTTACAGTATGGGCAACACCTGTCTGGAGATGTTACTTTGACCTTACTCTACGGAGAGCAGTCGTCTGGGTTTGTAACTGTGATCTTACAGTTTGGAAAGTAGCCGTACGGAAATGATACTGTAATCCTTTTAAACGAAATAGCCCTCTTCCCGTTGCACGTAAACACAGCGTCCAGTTGTGTTCTGGGTTGAACTAGATTTTTCTCAACACAAACATTTTGGTCCAATGACCAAAGAAAAAAGTACACGCTCTGAAAGGAACAACCTATGCATACGTTTTGGACATCAACACTGCCATCGTGCTGATAAGGAAACTCAGATAAACTCTTCAATACCGTGTATAATGGGCAATATCCAAAAATATTCTGAGCTAATGATTTGTCAAATCTCCAAGATACAACACTATGATTGTCAAGTCTTTTGTCATCAGCAAATCTATGGCGGAAGTAGTCTTGCTTAATTCCTTGACACTTAAAGCTTGACAATGTACTATTTCTACAAAGGCGAATGAATATGCCTAAATGAATAAAATTAACGAACTGTGATCGGCCTTCACTTCAACTCTTATTGGCGTCATGCGTGTGGGAAATGGATGGCCTAGAGATACAGGTAAAGCAAAAATAAAATGACTTTGAGCAGTGATGTGAACTTTGCTCCGCTTTGCGCCCAACAAACCATGAACCCGTGCTCAATGCCGGACACAATTCACACTGTGTTTGTAATAACCTAGGTTATGTCTTTCTTCGGGACCTTGAATATGGAAGCCGATATCGTCCACTCGCAACCTTGATATCTCGACCATATCAAAATCCTATGCACCGCTCCGGTGACCTAACAGTTAGAGCGTCCACGTCGATGTCGGGAGACCCTCGATCTCATTTGGATCGAGTCGTACTAAAGACTGTAAAAATGGTACTTGTTGCTGCCTCGCTCTGCAATGAGAGGTTAGAGTGAGAAAACACGACTCACTGAACCGGCGTCAGTCGAATGTGACACATCATCATGACACAAAATCTTGCGTGAACGTAAGAAAACATAATACGCGCAAAAACTCGTGAGTATCGTTCTCGTTTGCCGTTTGTGCGTGTTCTCTCGAGTACATGGGATACATTCTTGTGTTCATACGACAAAAACTCATGTGAACGGCACGTGATATTTTCAGACTTTTTTTAACATTCGCGCGTCTATGTAATAAATCGTGCGTGCATGCGTTCGGGTGTACTTGTGTCCGTTTTAGGCCATACCCACGTTAAAAAAAAAAAATTCGCACGCTCATGACATTTTGATATGGTCGAGATATCGAGATGGAGAGTGGGCGGTGTGGGCTTCCATACTTGTACCCTGTTTGCTCGCAGACAATCTTATTGTAGTCCTTTGACAGCAGTGGAGCTGTCCGCTAATAGACACAACAATAGTTTGAAAAAAAGCAACACAACAGAGCTGTTTTCACGGTCTGAGAACTGTCGTTTTACTCTGTAGGACTTGTATACAGCTCCAAACAACAGCGCCTGGGATTGGCTTTTCGGACCTTACCCATGATCTCTTGTTTAAAAGTATCCCACAGGGCACTGTGAGGTAGCACAAAGGAGATGTCACAGTTCAAAGTAAGCAAAATCGCGCACATCGAGAAAATCGAGGGAATCGCCATATTATCTATCAGTTATATCCAATCAGGCGCAAGTTATTTCTATAACCCGAGGTCGCATCTGTTTCCTCTTACGCCACCCGAATCTTGTCTGACCTTTTGACCATGTGTTACACGTGTCTGAACATCGCGTTTTCGAAGGCTCTAACGCACCCCATGGTCTCGTGTTCCCGGATGCTCTAATATGGCGTACCCCATGGTCTCGTGTTCTCGGATGCGCTAACATGGCCCACCCCATGGTCTCGTGTTCTCGTATGCGCTAACATGGCCCACCCCATGGTCTCGTGTTCTCGGATGCGCTAACATGGCCAACCCCATGGCCTCGTGTTCCAGGATGCTCTAACATGGCCCACCCCATGGTCTCGTGTTCTCGGATGCTCTAACATGGCGTACCCCATGGTATCGTGTTCTCGGATGCGCTAACATGGCCCACCCCATGGTCTCGTAAGAAATCCTGATTAAAAGTTCATTTACATAGTTACCAAGCACGTCAGAAAAATGCCTGTGGCCGTTTCGGTCTGTTTCCACCACAATTCTGAAATTATATTATTTCTTGTCTTTCCCTTTTGTTAATGTCATTTGCCAATGAACATGGTCGGGATTTATTCCACACTACTCAGTCCAAACAACGATCAATTCCGAACTTCCATATCTTCAAACGTTTATTACACGCTAAAACACAATGTTATGTGCACGACTGCCGTCAGTTTCTAAATATAGCTTGCCACTGTTTACATATGCTAAGTTCAGGGAGTGCTGTCTGCCTCTACCTTAGAATATTCCAGAATGCGCTCAGTTCGGCGCCTGTTTGTTTACATCAAGTGTTCAGGAATTTTCTTATTCTAGACAATTCCACCAGACTATATAAGACCTATGAAAGCAGGTCAAACGGAGAGAACGGAGAACGGAGAATTATTGAGAGTTTTGGATGCTTTCGCTTTGTATTATTTTAGTAGGCCTTTTGTGCTGAATTTTGGTGTCTTTATAGCCTCTGGCTTTGTTATATCCTATCTCCACCGAGCACTTGTTCAGTCTGAACTTGTATGTTTAATTTGTGCTCTTGTATACACAGTGCTTATTAGTACACGGACCCTGTCTGTGGAATTTTGTGTATATTTCGTCATACACTCAGTTATACTGTGGATTTTCCCTCTTGTGAATTTGCCTCTGAGCATTTATGCCTGTGTGGTATATATATTGTGGAATATATGCGTCCGTTTGGACTTTACACCGTAAGTACTTTAGTATTTGTATAGATACTGCTATCCTGTCTTGTTAAACTTAAGTACTTTAGTATTTGTATAAGTCTTATTATCTGTTCTTATTAAGCTAATAAATTGTTGTAAAATAAAATCTGCTGGTTTTGGTTACTTTTCTGTGCGGCTAAACTGTCGTGTATTTCGAACAAGCCATCTCTTTATAATACAGACAGTTTGGGTCGTAACAACAAACAAATTCACACAAATGACACACGATGTTAAAAAAACAAGATCACAAGATTTAAAAAAAATATCAATATATCAATCAACTGGATAAAAATTCTCGATCTATTAAAATGCAAACATGTATAAAAAGTATATACACTCAATGTCATTGATAATAACCCGTGAAACTGTACCAGGGAGGCCCCAGTTTGACTAAGATGTAGTAGCTTCTGTTAAACTGCTTCTTGTAAATGATATGAAGCTTTGACAAAAGCTGGGTTGTATACAGAGTAATGACGAATGCAAAAGCATCTGAATTTAAAAAAACGTCGGTACGTACAGTTTTGTCTGGCTAAAAAAAGTCAGATCGACCATTGACGACCTGTTATTAGACTGGTGCATTTGTTTTCTAAATCAAATAACTAAATAATTATTACACACGTTATTAATGCAACACAAAAATATGAAACTTAATAATTACATGAAATTGTAATGCTTGAGGATCTGGCTAACCCAAGCCGTTGCATAGGTGCAGGGAAGAGTCGTCTCAATGCCATTCATACTTAATATATACATAACACGGTACAAGGCTTCAATGCCTGGATATAAGCCCTAACTTTGCATAACTGGGCATAAAACACGGAAAATAGTCTGAACCAAACGACGTTCGTTTGAAAGCTGACACATTAGGCTTTACATTGTTGTATGAAGCGGCAAACAATCCTGTTTTCACTTAGCTACACGATGCCGGAAACCCGTAAGTTCGTAGGCTTTTTGTTTAGTCGGACAAAACCGGTAACAGGGAAAAGACCGTCAAGAGGTAGTTTTTGCTTGATTTCTCAGCAATGAAAGCCACTGGAGCCACCATACTTCTACCATCGACCAAGTTAAATGTTCTTTGAATACAAAAAAACTTTTGGTCGCTGATTTGCTTGCGACCAAGCAGAGCGAAGCTTTTTTCCTGACGGGTAATGGTGACGACTGAAAGTTGAACTGACAGCTGTAACTTTGGGAATAAAAAACAGAGAAAGCCAGATAACTTTCGTAGAGCGTAACTAATCAAGGCATTTATCTGTGCTGTATCAAAGGAACATTTGAATTGGTCGTTGATAGAAATATCGTGCCTCCAGCGACTTTCGTCGCTGAGAAATAAAAAACAGAACAAAAAAACGGCTTTTTCCTTGTTTCCTGAATATCACATAACATAAAATACATAAATTCATACACTCTGTAAAAACTCACCATAATTGTCAGCAGGTAATAAATTGACTAGATATGAAGTTAAAAAAAAAACACCCTTTAAAACATACAAATCACCTACAAAAAGGCAAATATAAAGACTTTAAAACATCAACATCATGCATACATAAGCTTAGCTAATTTTAGTTGTTAAAATACAAACTTGACAACTGTTTTAAAGGTGTAACGATTTCTGTAGCATATACTCTTTAGAAATGACTGAACATCTCGGGATGTCGTACATAAGGCACAGTTTTCTCAGCAATATACAGATGATCATTACGTTGGCAGGTGTACATTAACATCAATAATGACCCAGTTTCCTTCACACCAGTCAGTATTATCGCATACTTTAATCCTATGGCCTCGTTTCGTCACCCCCATTTCCGTCACCGGGACAGGAGAGTACATTCCAAACACATCACTGTCTGAGCTCGAGCTTGAAACACGCGGTCATTTTTATGCAGGCATTCTCGCTGCCTTTGGGAACCATTCCGGGACTGATTTCTCAGATGAAGCATTCATAACAGCAGCACTTTACAATATCTTTCCTTCCAACCTTAGTCGATAAAGGTCAATCAAGTCTACGTAGCATGGGTCATGTTTAACAAACCAATCCTGGTCGGGTTAACTGTAACTACCATGGCAACATAAGAATTTAACATGTCTAATATCTTCAAAATATAAATTTTACCGCTGACATTGTCACGTAATACGAAAGGGGTAGTTAGAACTATCAACAAAATACAGTAAAACGCCTGGTTTACATTATTCAGCCCGTTGGCACAGCTGTCCCTGAGGCACACGCCATGGAAATCTCAGAAAAAAGTCAGGAATCGCTGGAGAGATTTAGGCAGGGTTAGTATCTCCGGTAATCGGTTAGGGTTTCGCTCAGACAGTTTGAGAATAAAGTTTTTACAGAGCTGGGTCAGATCGGCAGGCTGGGAAATCAGATCAGTTAGGTATTCTCTGAGCGTCTCATCCGTGTTCCCAGTGGAAGCGAAGTCCGTGAAGATCCAGCGCTCCTCGTGCACGTTGAGGCCAGCGTTGATGAGAAGTTGCACGAGTTCTGAGTTTGCCCTTTCCACTGCCACCCAGAGCAGTGACTGAGGGCGGTCGTAAACATTAAATACCATATATTTTCTGGACCCTTGTCCGCGCTGAACGCCTCGACTCTTCACTGAAAGATCGACCTTACGCTGAAGGAGAATCTTGCTGATGGCGACGCGTTCCTTGTAGATGGCATACCACAGAGGTGACGCTCCGGTGACGTTTTTGGCGTCTGGGTCACAGCCACTGTCCAGGAGTGTTAACACGCCTTCTACACAACCGTTTATCGCTTCGTAATGTAAAGCCGTGTTGCCCATCACGTCTTCAGCATCCACATCGCAGCCCGGGTGGGCCACCAGAAGCCTCAGAACGTCCAGACTGTTGCTGGCTGCTGCATGCGTCAGAGGTGTGGCCTGATGACTGGACGTTCTCAGCTCCAGGTCACAGTCAGGATTGCGAAGAAGTATCCTGGCTGTTTTCTCATACCCAAAGCCCGCAGCCCGGTGTAAGGCCGAGTATCCCAGACCGTCCACCAGGTTCACATCGGCCTTGGCCGCCACCAGCATTTCCACGATCCGGAAAGAGTTCCGGCAGGACGAATAGATGATCGGAGCTCCGGTTTTACCTGATTTTGCATCCGGATCGGCGCCGAATTTTAAGAGCAGCTCAACTATGGAAGGATCATCTGAAAGCCAAACGCAAAATCCTTAAATCACACCTGAAGACGTTAATATTCAGCTACGTACATTTGAATACAGGTACTTCTGCACACATGGCTGTAGGACAAACGATTAATATTTTAGTAAATTAAACTTCAATAATCACGCAACACTCAGTATAGTGGGATGACATTACCTAACATGGTGGAGGAGTAGAGACTCGGAGGCGAGCGCTTGGTGGGATGACATTATCGAACATGGCTGCTGATTACAGCCGGGCGTGTTTGATAGGATGACATCACCTAGCATGGCGGTCGAGTAGAGCGGGGCGTGATTGATAGGATGACATTACCTAGCATTGCGGCAGAGTATAGCGGTGCGTGTTTGATCGTATGACATTACCTAGCATGACGGCCGAGTATAACGGTGCGTGTTTGATCGGAAATTACTTATCATGGGGGCCGAATATAGCGGTGCATGTTTGATGGGATGACATTATCGAACATGGCTGCTGATTACAGCCGGGCGTGTTTGATAGGATGACATCACCTAGCATGGCGGTCGAGTATAGCGGTGCGTGATTGATAGGATGAAATTACCTAGCATGGCGGCCGAGTATAGCGGTGCGTGTTTGATCAGATGATATTACTTAGCATGGCGGCCGAGTATAGTGGTGCGTTTTTGATTGGATGATATTACCCAGCATGGCGGCCGAATATAGAGGTGCGTGTTTGATAGGATGGGTGCGTGTTTGGTGGGATGACATTACCCAGCATGGCGGCTGAGTATAGTGGTGCGTGTTTGATGGGATGGCATTACCTAACATGGCTGCTGATTATACTTGTGCGTGTTTGGTGGGATGACATTACCTAGCATGGCGGCCGAGTATAGTGGTGCGTGTTTGATTGGATGATATTACTTAACATGACGGCCGAGAATAGCGGTGCGTGTTTGATTGGATGATATTACTTAGCATGACGGCCGAGTATAGCGGTGCGTGTTTGATCAGATGATATTACTTAACATGACGGCCGAGAATAGCGGTGCGTGTTTGATTGGATGATATTACTTAGCATGGCGGCCGAGTATAGTGGTGCGTGTTTGATTGGATGATATTACTTAACATGACGGCCGAGAATAGCGGTGGGTGTTTGATTGGATGATATTACTTAGCATGACGGCGGAGTATAGCGGTGCGTGTTTGATCAGATGATATTACTTAGCATGGCGGCCGAGTATAGCGGTGCGTGTTTGATTGGATGATATTACTTAACATGACGGCCGAGAATAGCGGTGCGTGTTTGATGGGATGATATTACTTAGCATGGCGGCCGAGTATAGCGGCGTGTGTTTGATGGGATGATATTACTTAACATGGCGGCCGAGAATAGCGGTGCGTGTTTGATTGGATATTACTTAGCATGGCGGCCGAGAATAGCGGTGCGTGTTTGATTGGATGATATTACTTAACATGACGGCCGAGAATAGCGGTGCGTGTTTGATGGGATGATATTACTTAGCATGGCGGCCGAGTATAGCGGCGTGTGTTTGATGGGATGATATTACCTAACATGATGGCCGAGAATAGCCGTGCGTGTTTGATTGGATGATATTACTTAGCATGGCGGCCGAGAATAGCGGTGCGTGTTTGATGGGATGATATTACTTAGCATGGCGGCCGAGTATAGCGGCGTGTGTTTGATGGGATGATATTACTTAGCATGGCGGCCGAGAATAGCGGTGCGTGTTTGATTGGATGATATTACTTAGCATGGCGGCCGAGAATAGCGGCGTGTGTTTGATGGGATGATATTACTTAACATGGCGGCCGAGAATAGCGGTGCGTGTTTGATTGGATATTACTTAGCATGGCGGCCGAGTATAGCGGCGTGTGTTTGATGGGATGATATTACCTAACATGACGGCCGAGAATAGCGGTGGGTGTTTGACTGGATGATATTACTTAGCATGACGGCCGAGTATAGCGGTGCGTGTTTGATCAGATGATATTACTTAGCATGGCGGCCGAGTATAGCGGTGCGTGTTTGATTGGATGATATTACTTAACATGACGGCCGAGAATAGCGGTGCGTGTTTGATTGGATGATATTACTTAGCATGGCGGCCGAGTATAGCGGCGTGTGTTTGATGGGATGATATTACTTAACATGGCGGCCGAGAATAGCGGTGCGTGTTTGATTGGATGATATTACTTAGCATGGCGGCCGAGAATAGCGGTGCGTGTTTGATTGGATGATATTACTTAGCATGGCGGCCGAGTATAGTGGTGCGTGTTTGATTGGATGATATTACTTAGCATGGCGGCCGAGTATAGCGGTGCGTGTTTGATTGGATATTACTTAGCATGGCAGCCGAGTATAGCGGCGTGTGTTTGATGGGATGATATTACCTAACATGACGGCCGAGAATAGCGGTGCGTGTTTGATTGGATGATATTACTTAGCATGGCGGCCGAGAATAGCGGTGCGTGTTTGATTGGATGACATTACCCAGCATGGCGGCCGAGTATAGTGGTGCGTGTTTGATGGGATGATATTACTTAGCATGGCGGCCGAGTATAGCGGTGCGTGTTTGATTGGATATTACTTAGCATGGCAGCCGAGTATAGCGGCGTGTGTTTGATGGGATGATATTACCTAACATGACGGCCGAGAATAGCGGTGCGTGTTTGATGGGATGATATTACTTAACATGGCGGCCGAGAATAGCGGTGCGTGTTTGATTGGATATTACTTAGCATGGCAGCCGAGTATAGCGGCGTGTGTTTGATGGGATGATATTACCTAACATGACGGCCGAGAATAGCGGTGCGTGTTTGATTGGATGATATTACTTAGCATGGCGGCCGAGAATAGCGGTGCGTGTTTGATTGGATGATATTACTTAGCATGACGGCCGAGTATAGCGGTGCGTGTTTGATCAGATGATATTACTTAACATGACGGCCGAGAATAGCGGTGCGTGTTTGATTGGACGATATTACTTAGCATGGCGGCCAAGTATAGCGGTGCGTGTTTGATTGGATGATATTACTTAACATGACGGCCGAGAATAGCGGTGCGTGTTTGATTGGATGATATTACTTAGCATGGCGGCCGAGTATAGCGGTGCGTGTTTGATTGGATGATATTACTTAGCATGGCGGCCGAGTATAGCGGCGCGTGTTTGATTGGATGATATTACTTAACATGACGGCCGAGAATAGCGGTGCGTGTTTGATTGGATATTACTTAGCATGGTGGCCGAGTATAGTGGTGCGTGTTTGATGGGATGATATTATTTAACATGACGGTCGAGTATAGCGGTGCGTGTTTGATTGGATGACATTACCCAGCATGGCGGCCGAGAATAGTGGTGCGTGTTTGATTGGATGATATTACTTAGCATGGCGGCCGAGTATAGCGGTGCGTGTTTGATTGGATGATATTACCTAACATGGCGGCCGAGTATAGTGGTGCGTGTTTGATGGGATGATATTACTTAGCATGGCGGCCGAGTATAGCGGCGTGTGTTTGATGGGATGATATTACCTAACATGGCAGCCGAGTATAGTGGTGCGTGTTTGATTGGATGATATTACCTAACATGACGGCCGAGTATAGCGGTGCGTGTTTGGTGGGATGGCATTACCTAACATGACGGACGAGTATAGCGGTGCGTGTTTGATTGGATTACATTACCCAGCATGGCGGCCGAGTATAGTGGTGCGTGTCTGGTGGGATGACATTACCCAGCATGGCGGCCAAGTATAGCGGTGCGTGTTTGGTGGGGTGGCATTACCTAACATGGCTGCTGATTATACCTGTGCGTGTTTGGTGGGATGATATTACCTAACATGACGGACGAGTATAGCGGTGTGTGTCTGGTGGGATGATATTACCTAACATGACGGACGAGTATAGTGGTGCGTGTTTGGTGGGATGACATAACCTAACATGGCGGCCAAGTATAGCGGTGCGTGTTTGGTGGGATGACATAACCTAACATGGCGGCCAAGTATAGCGGTGCGTGTTTGGTGGGATGGCATTACCTAACATGGCTGCTGATTATACCTGTGCGTGTTTGGTGGGATGACATTACCCAGCATGGAGGCCGAGTAGAGCGGGGCGTGTTTGATAGGATGACATCACCTAGCATGGCGGCCGAGTATAGCGGTGCATGTTTGATGGGATGGCATTACCTAACATGGCTGCTGATTATACCTGTGCGTGTTTGATGGGATGACATTACCTAACATGACGGCCGAGTATAGCTGGGCGTGTTTGATAGGATGACATCACCTAGCATGGCGGCCGAGTATAGCGGTGCATGTTTGGTGGGATGGCATTACCTAACATGGCGGCCGAGTATAGTGGTGCGTGTTTTATGGGATGACATTAGCTAGCATAACGGCCGAGTAGAACGGCGCGGGTTTGGTGGGATGATATAACCTAACATGGTGGCCGAGTATAGCGGTGCGTGTTCGGTGGGATGGCATTACCTAACATGGCGGCAGAGTATAGTGGTGCATGTTTGATGGGATGCGGCCAGTTCGCATCGGCTCTAGCGGCCAGCAGTGTTTCTACCATCCTCAATCGAGGTGTCTCAGAGTCATCATACTCGCGGGACATGGCGTCAAAGATGACTGGGTCAATCTGTGGGGTTATCTGAGAGTAATTAGGATTTGCTCCTGCTGACAGCAGAGCTGTGACGTAACCTAGGTTACCAGCCGTGACGGCCACTCTGAGGGCAGTCATTCCTCTCGAATCTGCAGCATTGAGGTCAAAAGTTCCAGCCTGAAGCAATGTCTCAACGGTAGGGCAACTGACGACACCATTTTTCAACACGTGAACTAGGAGTGGTTCGATGATTTCTTCTGTACTCTGACCGAAGTTGCTGACGACAGCATTAACCTCACATCCACTATTCAACAAAATCTGCACCAGAGCAAGATTACCCGCCTCAGCCGCAAACACCAGGGGAGGTAACTGGGACTTTCGTGTGCGGCTGTTCTTCATATCCACTTGAGGACATCGTGATAACAGTTGATCAAACATCACAGGTGTGCCACATGCTGCGATCCAATGGACAATACCACAGCCGTCTGTTAACAATGGCTCCCGGACTTTCGGATCGAGGTCATTCCCGCAATTTTCAAGGTCATTCTGACAAATTTCCAAATCATTCTGGTACATTTCACTGCCATTATTGTTGTCAAACTCAAAGTCATCATTTTGGATTTTTTCAAAGTCATTCAATGCTGATCTCAGATATACAGGAGACCCATCTCTTGTGAAAGTGTCATGAGACCCTAAAAAAAGGAAACGTTGGAGATTTGATGAGTGCATCAACCTATCAAAAACCGTTTTAGATATGAAATAAGTGATTCATCTGACGATGGCGCATGTCATTTCAACTGAATTTTTCTATCTCTTACCCATATGCATTAAATTTTGTATTGAAAACTGTATTAAAGCTCAATTATTACCTCTACCAAGTAAGTTTCACTGTCTGTCAGCAATTTCATGAAAAACTGTTGATTTGGATGAAAGTTGATGGTGCTCTATGAGATAGACAGGACTTGTGTGGAAAAGACAAGTCACCGTGCTATGTGTGGTAGACAGTGCTTGGTGTTCTGTGAGATAGAGAGGCATTCCTGCTGTGTGAGACAGACCAGTCATGGTGCTGTGAGGGCTTGACTAGTCTTGGTACTACGTGTGAGACAAGTCTTGTTACTGTGTGAGATAGACAAGTCTTGGTGCTGCCTGTGATGGACAAGTCTTGGTTATTTATTTATTCATTTGATGGTGTTTTACATGGTACTCAAGAATATTTCACTTATACAACAGCGCCAAACATTATGGTCATAGTTAGTCTTGGATCTCTGTGTCTTGGCTCTGTGTGAGATACAAGTCTTGGTGTTCTGTAAGATAGAAGTCCTGTTGTGTGAGATAGACAAGACTTGTTGCTGTGTGAGACTGACAAGTCTTGGTGCTGTGTGAGATACAAGTCTTGGTGCTGTGTGAGAAAGGCAGGACTTGTTGGTGTGTGACAGTATCTTACTGTTGATTTCTTGCAAATGTGTGAGAAAAGGAATATTGTAGATAGGCCATGTTGTAATGTTAGTGTAGAAAATACTTCATAGAGAAGCTCTGAAGTTGTTTCAGACACATATTTTTTGTCTCTGCAGATGTCCTGCCATTAGCTAAACTGCAAATGTATCTTACTACTCTTTAGGAACTCTCTGAGAAGACTTCCCATGAACTGAGACTTCCCAGTGCCTGAGACTTCCCAGTGACTGTGACTTCCCAGTGCCTGAGACTTCCCAGTGACTGTCACTTCCCATGGACTGAGACTTCCCAGTGACTGAGACTTCCCAGTGCCTGAGACTTCCCAGTGACTGTGACTTCCCAGTGCCTGAGACTTCCCAGTGACTGTGACTTCCCAGGGACTGAGACTTCCCAGTGCCTGAGACTTCCCAGTGACTGTGACTTCCCAGGGACTGAGACTTCCCAGAGACTGAGACTTCCCATGGACTGCGACTTCCCATGAACTGAGACTTCCCAGTGCCTGAGACTTCCCAGTGACTGAGACTTCCCATGAACTGAGACTTCCCAGGGACTGAGACTTCCCAGTGACTGTGACTTCCCAGGGACTGAGACTTCCCAGTGCCTGAGACTTCCCAGTGACTGTGACTTCCCAGTGACTGTGACTTCCCAGGGACTGAGACTTCCCAGGCACAGAGATTTCCCATGAAATGAGACTTCCCAGTGCCTGAGACTTCCCAGTGCCTGAGACTTCCCAGTGACTGTGACTTCCCAGTGACTGTGACTTCCCAGGGACTGAGACTTCCCAGGCACAGAGATTTCCCATGAAATGAGACTTCCCAGTGCCTGAGACTTCCCAGTGCCTGAGACTTCCCAGTGACTGTGACTTCCCAGTGACTGTGACTTCCCAGAGACTGAGACTTCCCAGTGCCTGAGACTTCCCAGGGACTGAGACTTCCCAGTGACTGTGACTTCCCAGTGACTGTGACTTCCCAGGGATTGAGTCTTCCCAGGGACTGAGACTTCCCAGTGACTGTGACTTCCCAGGGACTGAGACTTCCCAGAGACTGAGTCTTCCCAGGGACTGAGACTTCCCAGAGACTGAGACTTCCCAGGGATTGAGTCTTCCCAGGGACTGAGACTTCCCAGTGACTGTGACTTCCCAGGGACTGAGACTTCCCAGGGACTGAGACTTCCCAGAGACTGAGACTTCCCAGGGATTGAGTCTTCCCAGGGACTGAGACTGTCAAAGCAGAATTATTTTTATGGCAAATCAAATCAAAAATGAATTCATGTGAATTCCTGTATACCCTCTGTACTCACTCCATGTCATATCCATCTGCAGTAATCTGAAATCTGCTTCCTGAATCAAACAGCAAAAAGTCTCTTCTTCTTTCAGGCATACAGTTTTAATAATCTCTGCCATTTTTCTTCTTTCATCTGAAACTAAGAATATTAATTTATGATGAGGCCTATTCCTATTATAAAATATTTTACTACGACATCATGAAAGCCAGAACTACGATAGATAATGGAGAAAACTGTTCTAAAAACTGAACGAAACTGCTAAACATTCTGAAGAGAGCACAGTTTTGATTTGATGACCTGATACCTTTATCACAAGGCTCAATAATATTCTTGAAAACGCTGTTAGTTTTGTGTAACATAATGTATGGTAACTCATGAGATTATGTGTTTAATGATCATAAGCTACATGGCATGACAAAAGATCAGGTTGTAAACATGGTAACATGAGGTGTGTTACACACATTATTTCTGTTGGTAAATTGATATAATCTAGAACATGAAAACCTCCTAAACATTTAATGTTGGGGTCACTTGAGTAAAAGGCTAGAAATGAAAGGAAAAATTCCACAATTTCAATGCTTTTTTCATTACATACTTGCCTTTGCTCTGTATCAATGTGCCAGCATGTGCAATGACCAAGGAGCATCTCCCCAATGTGATTGCTCAGAGTTCAGGTCGAGCTCATACTGGCTTTCTCTCCAGCCCTACATGGGAAGGTGTGTCAGCAACCTGCAGACGGTCTTGGGTTTCCCCAGGGCTCTGCCCGGTTTCCTCCCACTGTAACGCTCGCCGACGTTGCATACCCGTAAGTGAAATATTCCTAAGTTCATCATAAAACACTAATCTAATCAATAAATAAATCTTTAACAATGTCTTTAATAAAGGGGCGTAACTCATGTAACTCAAACCTGATAAGAAACATCCACCTGTGTTATCCATGGTAGTGACAGTAGACATCCTTCCGACAGGCTACCTCAAGATAATTATTCATTTGTTAAAAAGTGTCCCTCAGAAAGTCTGGCTTAGTCAGTCAAGAAAATGCCAAAATTTCCAAATTTCTCCATACAGCTGGTAGGATCTATATATACCAGTACATCATAATTCACATCTGAAATGACAAAACAGAAATGGACTGGAAATATCAGGCAGCCAAAAAGGATGCCTATGTAAATGAAGTGCATTAACAAATTTAATTAAACTGTCCAATTGCAGATTTAAATCGTTTGCTTTTTTTTTTTTTTTTTTTTTTTCTTTTTTTCGTAAGAAAATCTTACAGAGAACATACGATCAGCGTGGCATACTGTACCAGTAGGCCTTCATATGGAACCTCAACCAATTTGAACTGTCAAAACACAATGAAATATTAAATATTTTATAAACAATGCATGCATATCTCCAACAAAATTTACAAAAATGAGCAATATGTAAACATTCCCCTGTTCACACTGAGTCAACCATTTAACTGAAATGACCATACATTCGACTGACAGACGGACAAGTGGAGATGAAAATAACATACCATCGTCAGATGCTGACGACTGCATCGAAAATCAAGCTTTGTCAGACTTGTTGCACGTACACAAAAATTGTCTCCACTGCACAAGGGCCTTGATGTGACCTTATTCGTGACGTGTGTTATATAGTTGGACGCTCATTAGTAATTGTGCGCAAAATTTATGCCTAGAGACGTATAAGAGAGGGCCGCTCAGCATCAGCAACCGTAAACTTCCGGTTCTCGTTTCTCCGTTAAGACCCTTCCATGTGAAGTCTTAAAAAAAAAAATAGCAGAGTTTGCCAAAGGTAAATGTTTTATTTTACGCAATCCGTCAGTGGATAATGCAATCAAAAATTTTAAACTGTTTTCATTTGTTAGAATCAAAATGCGCGACAAATGGGAGATAACTTTGTCTTTCCGTTTCATCTTCCCTTTTGGTCCCGCACATGGACGGTTTTGGTGCGATATTGCCGGAAGTCGTTGTCGAATGAAAACAAACTGCACGTGATTTTCTCAGCTGTCACAGTCAACAACATGTCGACAACGGAAACCATTCTTAAAGGTAACAAAGCCTCAAAAAATGTGTTTTCTTGTTGAGAGAAAAAGGATGTGTTCAGCTTGTACTCTGTGAAAATGTTCAACTACGAAACTTAAATCATTCTATTTCAGCTGGCTGTTTAATTTTGAACTGGTACTGCTACCCATGCAGGGACATTTTCTGCACGAGTTCGCTTCTCGGCGTAACTCATGTGCAGAATATACCAACTTTGTTGTTGTATACGCTGTTATATGCTATGTTTTACTTATTTGAGCAGATATTTTAGAGATCCATGGACGAATTCTGGAACATAGACCTGTTATTCAAGGGGATATCAACTTCTTCATTAAAGAGTTTGAGGTGAGTTATGTGTAGGCCTTTGTAGCCTACTGCATGGCTATTGGCCTTTATGAATTGCGAGACTGCAAGGCAGACAGCAAGGCAGACAGCAAGGCAGACAGCGACAAAAGCAGTCTAGCAGAACATAATGTAGCAGTCAGCTAGCTGACTTGTTACTGGATCTACAAAAGATTGATGTACCCTTGTACGGTAAAGTTAATTATATAACTGTATACATTCCTTTCCTTGTGCAAGCCTGTACCTGGTGAGCTATCTGGCCCTGCCATTAATGTTACTGTGATCAGATAATTTTGTCATGTTGATGCATCTGTTTTCTGAACATAGTGTTTACTCATTCGTCTTGAAGGAGAAGTACAAAGGACAAGATTTGAACCGCCTGAGGGCAGTTGAGGAAGGGTTCACTCGTATGATAGACTCAGGCGTACCAGAATGTGAGGGGCTGTTAGAACAAAACACGCAGAATGTCCTCAGAAAAGGTAACATTGCAAAATGACACCGTTTTATTTGTTATCATGTAAATGCCCAGCTGAATATTGCAGGCCTACACACAAATATCAAGCAGATTATACCACAGCATGTTGTGCACATTACATGGGAAGTAGAATGTTGTAAGCCTGTGTTATATAATATTACAGGGTGAATATCTTTTTGTACATGTAAATGTCAAGTGCTTAAAAGCATATTGAATTTCTGAATGTCAAGTTACATGTTGTACATATAAATGTCAAGCAACATTTTGTCAAGAGAGATATTGCAGATGTAAATGTCAAGTGACATACATGCTGTATATGTTAATGCCCGGTATGATGTTTGTCAAGCTGATGTGCAGGTTTTCATTTATAGTTGTAAATTATAGCAAAAAACAGGCACTTCGATATTTGAATTATTTTTTCTAGCTTGTGTTGATCAGCTAATTTCTACATTTAACTAGAGCAGATGTCTAGAATTCATATTTTCGGGTGATCCATTGGATTAACTTCCTGTCAGTTGAAATGACATACATGTACATCAACCGGTTGATGATATTTAGATGTAGCTTTGTTTTATTTTTATCAAAATATTAATAGAATGAATCCTTTATCCACAAAATAGACATGTCAGGAATGAAAATTTTGCTTGGCACTTAGCTAGCATGTATTTCATGCTTTAGTGTACAATTTAAGAACCATCTCAGTAAGACCTTTAATGTTAAAGTGCGTGTTTATGGATGTGTCTGGCACTGTTTAGAAGGTATATACAGGCCCTAAATGAAGCAGAGGTTAGCGATTGATTACTTGTTCCCGGTTCTTTATTGTAGTCAGAGTGCCCAAACGGCTATATATTTGTTTATATGAAACTCATTCGTTATACTTCTGTTCACATATTGTGAAGTGGTATAGGGATTTCAGTTTGTCACCCCGTTTAACCTTTGTCCATCCATCTGTCTGTCTGTCAGTCAGTTTGCCTGCCAGCACGTCTGTCTATTTGTCCCACATATACAGCAAGAGATTTTAATTCTAAATGTAAATGATTCTGGTGACAAAACTGTCATTTGCGCCACTCTAGAAAGACAGTTGTCGTGAGAGATTAAGAATATGAATGTCCCATCCAATTTTATGGAGTAAATATGGGGTGTTCATGTTCTCTATGGCTCTTAATGAGCGCCACCCATCTTGATCACCCTGTCCATACCTGTAAAGACATTGCTATGGAATCACATTAATTTTATTTTGTGACGCTCTAAATGGCTATAAAATCTGTTCAAACGTCATCTGTTGCGCACACAAATTCAAAATAAGGTCATAATGATGGAGTTCTCCTATTTGTAGAGACCCAAAAATGACCCTGATATACAGAAAAACTTTAACATCTAATATGTAGGCCTATAATGTAAATGGCTCTGGTGACAAAACTACCATTTGTGCTGCTCCAGAAAGACATTGTGTACCAGGAAAATTCAGTAATGAATGTTCCATCCAATTTTCAATAGGTAAATATGGAGTCTTCATTTCCTGTATGACTCTTAAATACAGCCAGCCATCTTACTCGCCCTAAACATGGGGTCTTCATATTCTGTATGACCTATAAATTGGGCCATCTTAATTGGCCGAGCCACTTCTGTGAAGAAATGTCTGGAATCACATTAGTTTCTTTTTGTGTCCCTCTAAATTGCTGCAAAATGTGTCCATTGGTTCTTTGTCGTGCACACGAAGCCAAGTTCAACCAAAGCAAAATGATCCAGAGATACAGTGAAACATTATCGTCTAATATGTACAATTTAAATGGATCGGGTGACAAAACCACAATTTCTGCCGTTTTAATAGAGTAAATATTGGGCCTTGGTTTTCTTCATTGCACCCACCCATCTTGATCGTCCCATCATTACATGTGGAGAAATGGATTTACACTCACATTAGTTTCTTTGTGCCACACTAATGTGGTATTAAATTTCAAAAGTCATGTATGTGATTTCAAATTTAGGTCAAAAAATGGGCTTCTTCCTGTCTAAATAGATCCCAAATTAAAAGCAGATATACAGTAAACCATTAACATCTAATATGTACAGTTTGAATGGTTCTGGTGACAAAACGGCCAGTTGTGCCCCTGTAGAAAGACATTGTGCACTTAGAAGATTCAATATATTGACGCTCTGTCCAATTTTTGGGAGGTATGCTCTATCCAATTTTTGGGAGGTATGCTCTATCCAATTTTTGGGGGGTACACTCTATCCAATTTTTGGGGGGTATGGTCTATCCAATTTTCGGGGGGTATGCTCTGTCCAATTTTTGGGGGGTATGCTCTATCCAGTTTTTTGGGGGTATGCTCTATCCAATTTTTGGGGGGTACGCTCTATCCAATTTTTGGGGGGTACGCTCTATCCAATTTTTGGAAGGTGCGCTCTATCCAATTTTTGGGAGGTACGCTCTATCCAATTTTTGGGGGGTACGCTCTATCCAATTATGGGGGGGTACGCTCTATCCAATTTTGGGGGGGTACGCTCTATCCAATTTTGGGGGGGTATGCTCTATCCAATATTTGGGGGTATGCTCTATCCAATTTTTGGGGGGTACGCTCTATCCAATTTTTGGGGGGTATGCTCTATCCAATTTTTGGGGGGTATGCTCTATCCAATTTTTGGGAGGTACGCTCTATCCAATTTTTGGGGGATGAATATGAGGTCTTCCTGTTTTGCATGACCCTTAATTACGGCCACCGTCATGATCGCCTTTTCTGTATCTGTGAAGAACTGGCTGTGCAATCACATTAGTTTTATGTTATGCCATTCTAAATGGCAACTAAATCTGTTCAAAGGTTCACTATCATAAGCACCAATCCAGCTTAAGCTCAATAAAATCGGTTTTCCCGTCTGTATAGACAAAAAATGACCCACATTTACAACAGAAGATTGAAAGCTAATATGTACAATTTAAATGGTTCTGGTGACAAAACTGCCATTTGTGCCACTCTAGAAAAACATTCTGCATTTAGAAGATTCAATATGTGAACCTTCCATCTAAATTTTAAATTGGGTAAATATGGGATCTTTGTGCTCTCTACGACGATTCATTAGGGCCACTCAATTTGATCAAACTTTCCACCCCTGTGAAGAAATGGCTATGGGATTGCATTAGTTTCTTTTGTGATGCACAATGTATTCCTATGGAGGCACAAATAGCAGTTTTGTAGCCACAGCCATTTACATATGGCATAATAGACGTTTTACTTTGTATCTGTATCATTTTGGGGTGTATACAGGCAGGAGACCACATTTCATTGACGTAAACTTGATCTGGCGTGCCCCAGACAGGACCTTTGAAGTGAGTGAGTGAGTGCTTGGGGTTTAACGTCGTACTCAAATTGAAGAGATCTGGTAGCACTCTAGAGCAGTATAAATAAAACTAATGATTCCAGAGCCATTTCTTGACAGTAATTTATAAGATCACAAAGATGGAAAGAACCTATATTTATCTGATAAAAGCTGGAGGGATCGTTCATATATTGAACATGTTTGGTACAAGATATCTCTCTGGAGCAGCACAAATGCTGTGTTTTTTACCACAGCAATTTAAATTGTACATATTAGACTTGAAATGTTTGTTGTAAATGTGGATCATTTGGGGTCTATAAAGACAGGACGTCTTTTTTTGACCTCAGTTTTGTCTTGTGTGCACACCAGATTTAATTGCCATTTAGAGCAGCACTAAAGAAACTAATACGATCCCATGGCCAGTCTTTTACAGATATGTGCAGGGCGATGGGTGGCCCTAATTAAGAGTCACAGAAAACATGAAGGCCCCATGTTTACTCAGTATAAAATGGATAGAACATTCATATAGAAGTTTCATATAAACTATATAGGGCATTAAGTGTCATTCAAGATTGGTGGCCGTAATTAAGGATCATAGAGAACATGAAGGACCCCCAGAACATGGAACGTTTATTATTGAATCCTTCTGGTACACAGTGTTTTTGTAGTGCAGCACAAGTGGAGGTTTTGTCACCAGAGCCATTTCCATTGTGTACTTGTATATTAGACATGTATGTTTTACTGCATCATTTTGGGGTCTATATAGTCAGAAAGACTACATTTTATTGACATTAAGTTAGACTGTTGTGGACAACAGAGGACCTTTGAACAGATTTAATAGCCATTTTGTTCCCATAGCCATTTACACTGTGTATTTTGGACTTTTTTGGACATTCTCAGTGAGGGTCTTGTCAGGGTCTTGAGAGTCTTGTCAGGGTCTCAGTATGTGAGGGTCTTGTCAGGGTCTTAGTATGTGAGGGTCTCGTCAGGGTCTCAGTATGTGATGGTCTTGTCAGGGTTTCAGTATGTGAGGGTCTCGTCAGGGTCTCAGTATGTGAGGGTCTTGTCAGGGTCTCAGTATGTGAGGGTCTTGTCAGGGTCTCAGTATATGAAGGTCTCCTCAGGGTCTCAGTATGTGAGGGTCTCGTCAGGGTCTCAGTATGTGAGGGTCTTCTCAGGGTATCAGTATGTGAGGGTCTCGTCAGGGTCTCAGTTTGTGAGGGTCTTGTCAGGGTCTATATGGACAGGACATATTGATTTACTTCAGAATATTTCACCCATAGGACGGTGACCAGCATTGCCATGGGAGAAAAAATATGGACAAGATGACCATGGTATTGCTGAGATATTGAAAACAACATCAGTGCAAAATGTCTTTTGACAGCTTCAAAAATTGTGATTTTGTCACCAGAACTATTTACAGTCTGCATATTAGATATCTGGTTTAAGCTAGACTTTGGAATGTACTTCGCAATCATTACTGAAACTAATTGACTGGTATAACTGGTGAACAGTAATGTATGTCCACTATATTTAACTTCTCTTCTGTGAAAAGATGGCCAGAAAAATCGACTAACAAGTGGAGATGCGCCTTATACTGTAAAACAAGCGAATAGTTGACTTGAGTGTATCCTCTGGAGCCTCGCCTATCATAGAAAAAGGGACCAGGAATAAGTACCTGGTCACTAACTTCAGCTGGGTTGGCTCAAACAGCCTTATTATTTCAAGGGAGGTAACTTTGATGTGCCTCAGGAATGCGATGAAGAAGGCATTAAGGCTGTTTCTTGTTTGTGAACTTGTGAGTCTATTACATGTACCATTCAGTAGTGGAAACACAAGATCTGGACAGACAGTAGATAGTAATGGTAGTGTGTGGGTAGCTTCATACATGTAGTTATGGAGTTACGGCAGCAGTGTCATGGAATAAAGGCAGTGTTCGACATGGCATCATCGGTATGGAGTTATGGCATCAGTGTCATGGAATAATGGTAATATGTAACATGGCATCATTAGTATGGAGTTATGGAGTTATGGCAGCAGTGTCATGGAATAAAGGCAGTGTTCGACATGGCATCATCGGTATGGAGTTATGGCATCAGTGTCATGGAATAATGGTAATATGTAACATGGCATCATTAGTATGGAGTTATGGAGTTACGGCAGCAGTGTCATGGAATAAAGGTAGTGTTCGACATGGCATCATCGGTATGGAGTTATGGCATCAGTGTCATGGAATAATGGTAATGTGTGACATGGCATCATTAGTATGGAGTTATGGAGTTATGGCATCAGTGTCATGGAATAATGGTAATGTGTGACATGGCATCATTAGTATGGAGTTATGGAGTTACGGCAGCAGTGTCATGGAATAAAGGTAGTGTTCGACATGGCATCATCGGTATGGAGTTATGGCATCAGTGTCATGGAATAATGGTAGTGTGAGACATGGCATCATTAGTATGGAGTTATGGTATCAGTGACATTGAATAATGGTAATGTATGACATGGCATCATTAGTATGGAGTTATGGAGTTATGGTATCAGTGTCATGGAATAATGGTAATGTGTGACATGGTATTATTAGTATGGAGTTATGGAGTTCTGGCATCAGCGTCATGGAATAATGGTAATGTGTGACATGGTATTATTAGTATGGAGTTATGGCATCAGTGTCATGGAATAATGGTAATGTGAGACATGGCATCTTTAGTATGGAGTTATAGAGTTGTGGCATCAGTGTCATGGAATAATGGTAATGTGTGAGACATGGCATCATAAATATGGAGTTATGGTATCAGTGTCATTGAATAATGGTAGTGTGCGACATGGTATCATTAGTATGGAGTTATGGAGTTATGGTATCAGTGTCATTGAATAATGGTAATGTGTGACATGGCATCATTAGTATGGAGTTATGGAGTTGTGGCATCAGTGTCCTGGAATAATGGTAGTGTCAGACATGGCATCATAAGTATGGAGTTATGGAGTTATGGAGTTATGGTATCAGTGTCATGGAATAATGGTATTGTGTGACATAGCATGATCGGTATGGAGTTATGGAGTTATGGCATCAGTGTCATGGAATAATGGTAGTGTGAGACATGGCATCATTGGTATGGAGTTATGGAGTTGTGGCATCATTGTCATGGAATAATGGTAATGGGTGACATGGCATCATTAGTATGGAGTTATGGCATCAGTGTCATGGAATAATGGTAGTGTGCAACATGGCATCATTGGTATGGAGTTATGGAGTTATGGTATCAGTGTCATGGAATAATGGTAGTGTGCGACATGGCATCATTGGTATGGAGTTATGGAGTTATGGTATCAGTGTCATGGAATAATGGTAGTGTGCGACATGGCATCATTGGTATGGAGTTATGGAGTTGTGGCATCAGTGTCATGGAATAATGGTAGTGTGAGACATGGCATCATTGGTATGGAGTTCTGGCATCAGTGTCATGGAATAATGGTAGTGTGAGACATGGTATCATTGGTATGGAGTCATGGAGTTGTGGCATCAGTGTCATGGAATAATGGTAATGTGTGACATGGCATCATTAGTATGGAGTTTTGGAGTTATGGCATCAGTATCATGGATATGGAGGTTTGGAGTTATGGTATCATTGTCATGGAATAATGATAATGAGTGACATTGCATCATTGGTATTGTGTTATGGAGTTATGGTATCAGTGTCATGGAATAATGGTAATGTGCGACATGGCATCATTGGTGTGGAGTTCTGGCATCAGTGTCATGGAATAATGATAATGTGTGACATTGCATCATTGGTATTGTGTTATGGAGTTATGGTATCAGTGTCATGGAATAATGGTAATGTGCGACATGGCATCATCGGTATGGAGTTATGGCATCAATGTCATGGAATAATGGTAGTGTGCGACATGGCATTGTTGGTATGGAGTTGTGGCATTAGTGTCATGGAATAATGGTAATGTGCGACATGACATCATGGGTATGGAGAAATGGTATCAGTGTCATGGAATAATGGTAATGTGCGACATGGCGTCATTGGTATTGTGTTATGGCATCAGTGTCATGGAATAATGGTAATGTGTGACATGGCATCATTGGTATGGAGTTATGTAGTTATGGCATCAGTGTCAAGGAATAATGGTAATGTGTGTCATGGTATGGAGTTTTGGAGTTATGGCATCAGTGTCATGGAATAATGGTAATGTGCGACATGGCGTCTTCAGTATGGAGTTATGGAGTTATTACATCAGTGTCATGGAATAATGGTAATGTGCGACATGGCATCTTCGGTATGGAGTTATGGTATCAGTGTCATGGAATAATGGTAATGTGGGACATGGCATCATGGATATGGGGTTAAGGCATTAGTGTTATGAAATAATGATAATGTATGACATGGCATCAGTTGTGTGGGATTACGGCATCAGTATCATTAAATGGGTAGTGTGAGACATGGCATCATGGATAGGGAGTTATGGCATCAGTGTCATGGAATAATGGTAGTGTGCAACATGGCATCATGGATATGGAGTTATGGTATCACTGTTATGGAATAATGGTAGTGTGAGACATGGCATCTTCGGTATGGATTTATGGAGTTATGGTATCATTGTCATGGAATAATGGTAGTGTGTGAGATGGCATCATTGATATGGAGTTATGGCATCAGTGTCATGGAATAATGGTAATGTGCGACGTGGTATCATTGGTATGGAGTTATGGTATCATTGTCATGGAATAATGGTAATGTGTGACATGGCATCATGGGTATGGAGTTATGGAGTTATGGCATCAGTGTCATGGAATAATGGTAATGTGCGACGTGGTATCATTGGTATGGAGTTATGGTATCATTGTCATGGAATAATGGTAATGTGTGACATGGCATCATGGGTATGGAGTTATGGAGTTATGGCATCAGTGTCATGGAATAATGGTAATGTGTGACATGGCATCGTTGGTATGGAGTTATGGCATCAGTGTAATGGAATAGTGGTAATGTACGACATGACATCTTCGGTATGGAGTTATGGAGTTATGGTGTCATGGAGTAAAGGTAATGTGTGACAAGGCATTATTGATATGGAGTTATGGCATCAGTGTCATGCGATAATGGGTAATGTTTGATATGGCATCATCGGTCTGCCAGGCATTATCAGCACAGTATTGTAAAAAATACATGTATTTACTAAGAAGTTTTTTAAATGTGCTCTCAAAATTGTTACATTTCAGTCAAGAAAGCTACAGAAATGTGTGACAAGATAGCAGAAAAGGAAGGAACAATTGAGGTGAGTACATGGGCTGAAAGAAATGTCTGTGGCAGTAGGTGGGAAAGTCTGTCAGCAAGCTGCGGATGGTCGTGGGTTTTCTCTGGGCTCTGCCTGGTTTCCTCCCACCATAATGCTGGCCGCCATTGTATAAGTGAAATATTCTTGAGTACGGCATATAACCCCAATCAAATAAATTAATATAATTATATGGTATGGATAAAGTTCAGTTGAAAATTCAAAGGGTCGGATTTGTTGGATCATTTATTACATATATGTAATAGCTGTTGCATGATCCCTTGATCATTACAGATTATAGTTTTCATGGCCATCCTATGACTTATTAATCACTGAATAACTAGCACCGCCTCGTTGATAACCTCATGATGGATAGTCGTAGTCTGTAGATAGTAGAGGTTATCAATTGTTGCAAAAGGTTCAGTCTATTTTGCTTTGTATTCTAGAGTAACTTCAACCAAAATAACACCCGAAATATGTCATGGTGTCTCATAAGTTCCATAAAGCTAGTTTTTACTTGATTCCAAATACGAATTAGTTTATAGAGCTTTCTTTAAAGCCTTGTTAATTAAAAATGTTGACCACCTCAGTTATATTATCTTATTAAGACAAATGTATGAAAATGTCAACTTCATTTACGAAAACTATTCTGCACACCTTGGATGTGGCATCAGACCTTACAGATGCCCATTCTGCACACCTTGGAGGTTGCGTCAGACCTTACAGATGCCCATTCTGCACACCTTGGATGTGGCATCAGACCTTACAGATGCCCATTCTGCACACCTTGGATGTGGCATCAGACCTTACAGATGCCCATTCTGCACACCTTGGATGTGGCATCAGACCTTACAGATGCCCATTCTGCACACCTTGGATGTGGCGTCAGACCTTACAGATGTTCATTCTGCACACCTTGGATGTGGCGTCAGACCTTACAGATGCCCATTCTGCACACCTTGGATGTGGCATCAGACCTTACAGATGCCCATTCTGCACACCTTGGATGTGGCGTCAGACGTACAGATTGACTGTAATGTGTAATGCTTTAAACTAGTATACTGTGGCGTACTCTGTCAAATGTGAAATGCCTCACCCTGCATTTTTACAGTGTAATAAAATGAAACTTATTTTACTTTATTTCACACCATGTCTTGAGTCATTTTAAAGGAATCGCGAAATGCTTTTTATGTTTTTATTTACCTTTCGTAAATTTTAACCATTGAGCATTTTATGCCACTAGTTTTCTTTTATATTGTTGTAAATTATAATTAAAATTATTGAGACATGCTGGTCCTAATGATCCGTAGTGCTGAATTCTGACAAGCCCAAATTTACAGCGTATATTCTGTTACAAGTGTACGTGTGTGATAAATGGATGACGTGAACACTGTAATCAGTGAGCAGTTCGCCTTCTCACAAAGCCGTTCACGCGTACGTCATCAGTATGGAGAATGGAGTTTACAGGGATATTAATGTAGTGGTACGAAGCTGATCAGAAATACCTCAGATGAGCCGAGTTCATTGATTAGTGACGTACGTATCAGCTTACAGATAAACCCTTGTTTAGTAAACCTCAAGTTGAATGTCTCCCAGACTGTTTGGCAAAACTTTAGAATTTTCTTGTAGAAGTTGCGGTTGGTTAGGTGCGTAAATTATGCCAGGGTAAGCCTTCGTGAATGTAAGCTTCTGTATGGACTAAAGGCGGAGTACTACTCGACCGTATTGAATGTACTGCGACTGCAAACCTCCGAAGCATTGTGGGTAAAAAAACTTCATCGGCAATGCTTCAACAGAAGGCAACATTGTGACGACTTCTGTACAATGTTGTATCAATCCTAACACAGCTTTGCAGGGTACGTGATGTTCTGCCCAAATGATAGTGTGGTCCGTAGACTGTTCAATATGTGCAGTACATGTACAAATATGTTAAAAGGTTCCCAGTATAGAGCGTACAACCACGACAATGTACTGCCCAAATGATGGTGTGGTCCGTAGACTGTTCAAAACCCGGACAGTGTAATAGTTGGTAAATGGTCACGCGTCACTGGTGAAATACGGTCTCTTTGTCCATTTTACTGTACCTCAAGGTTTTAGTCTAGCTGCTCATAGAAATACCCGCTGTGCAGAGGATTTATTTATTTAACGGGTGTTTAAGGCTGTGCAAGACGATCAGGGAAGCACAGAGCAGTGATAATTTCGTCTACCAATAGCAAAACTTTTCTTGTGTGGTAAACTCAGTCAGTCTATCAGTCAGCTCCGTGTAACATTCAGTCACTCAGAGGTATACATACTGTATTTACAGATAATTACTATTTCTTTTTTCAAACAATCATGTCAGTTTAATCATAAGAACAAGCAAATGGCTGTTCGTTTTGCATCATTCCTTAGGATATATTTCTAGCAGTCTCTTCATCCCGTGTGATAGCCATAGTGTTATTCTGTACGCTTTATGGTTAAATCTGCTCGCATGCTGGCAGGTTTGTCATTCAAGCTCTCCTTTGTTTTCTGCTCACAGGCGGATTTTCTGAGGACACAGCGCGAATCCCGTGCTGAAGAGTGGGCAGAGTTCATGAAGATTCAGTTTGAAAAATCGGCGGATGTAGATCGGGATTTCAATCAACAAACGGAGGCGATGAAAAAACATTATCAGGAACTGGAAGAAAAACTAAAACTTCCATTACGATAAACAAGGTGTTTAATGAAATGTCTTTACGAGAAACAAAGTAAAGTTTTGAGAATACAGTGTATAAAGTGAAGCTGGCTTCAGGTGGAGGCTGAGACAAGCCATGCCAACAGGTGGAAACAGAAATTGAAACTAATATCATCATGATGGATTCTGTCAAAGCAAACAATACCTTCGCGTGGAAAGAAAGAAACTGAAACTAACATCACCAGTCGTTTGTGAAAAGACGTGTCATCATGTGCAAATAGAAACTGAAAGTAATATCACCTGGTGGAGGCTGTGATGAGACAGCTTCTGTAGTAGCCTGGCTGTTGAGCTAAAAATCTTAAGGCGGTCAATTTCATTGCTGAATGATTCGAGTTCAAAGTTCATACTGTGCAAAACCACTAAAGCCTACTGGAAGCCTTGGTGAGATGTTGACTGTTTTATATTTATGCCATTTAAAATAAATCAATATTTCTGGCTATTTATTTTAGCAAGTTTCACGAATGCTGTTGTTTATTTCTGGTGTATGACGTGTTGTGGATTGCACTTGATTCCATCTGCTTTTTTTCACCTCACCATTTCGTCAAATAACTTATCTCATGTAACAATTAAATGCACCATTGGGGTCGCTGTGAGTTCAAGTCCAGCTCATGCTGGCTACCTCTCTGGGTGCACGTGGGATGGTCTGCCAGCAACCTGCGGATGGTCGTGGGTTTCCCCCGGGCTCTGCCTGGTTTCCACCCACCATAATACTGGCCGCCGTCGTATAAGTGAAATATTCTTGAGTATGGCGTAAAACACCAATCAAATAAATAAATAAATGAATAAAAATATGAACTTTTTGATAACCATTCGTTAAAACGTGCCCAGGCTCTGGCTTTGTCGACCGCAATATAACATCACTGGATTTGCAACGTATAGGGAAATGTGGCTTACTCACTACCCTGACCGCCCCTTCTCCCAGCCATTCCGGGGGCACTTCCACCCCACTGGTTTTCAGTCCATCTCGTGTAGTCCAGCGGTGAACAGAGACGACGAAAACACCCACAAGCCACGAGTGCCCAGAAGACGTGTCTGTCTGTAGAGTGTATATATGAAGGGTTGTTTATGGACATTTTAAGTTGCTGTATTGTGCGGACAAATTTGTGCCCATTATGTTTTTTTCTGTATGGTTATTATACCAGTACTTTTGTGTCACTTATGTTGATATGTATTTGTCTGTTAGATATGTATCTTTATGCTCGTTTTGTAGACATCTGTGTATATCTGTTAATTATGTCTGATTCATGGGCGGGAACCATGCGTGACATTTGGAGGGTTCACTTATACAATGTGTATATAAGGGATATATTCTCATTCGTCGTTCGCTTCAAATACATACAACTTAGAATGTGTCAAGAGTTCTATACGTAAAAACTCCAGTGAATAACCGAAATGCTGAACATTATGTACATAAAACGCCATCAAATCCAATGACCCAAACCGCCCTCGCGATCTCTAACTGAGGCCTTATCAGATCACATCCGGGCGCCTTTGATAGCTCATTAGGCCCCACTGAAGGTGTCCCTTGTCTATTTCCTGACGTCATGCATGCTTGCACGAGCAGGCGTGGATGGGAGAGCGCTGTGAGATTGCCAGTGCCTATCCCCACACCTGTATAACCGGTTCTCCAGCTGACAGTTTATAAAGCATCGAAATAAATATGAAATATGACTTTGGCAAGTTTGTACATACGTCAAATTGTAAGACAATGTGGTTGATATCGAGAAATGAAGACTTCATGTTTGTGTTTGGGTTGTTCCATACATGGAACAATTAGAGTGAGTGAGTGCTTGGGGTTTAACGTCGTACTCAACAATTTTTCAGTCATATGACGAGAACAATTAGAGATGGACTGTGTTGTGTTTTTTTCACTGGGCGTCAACGATATGCTCACCACTATTATGTAGTTCTTGTTCAGCCTGGTGTGAACTTACGCGTCCGTCAGAACTGAAAAAAGATAAACATAAGTATGGATATGTCAAAACTTAGATTTCGTAATTATATGCCGCAGCCCTCGGATGGTCGTGGCTTTCACCTGGGCCATGTCCGGTTTCCTCCCACCATATAGCTGAATTTTCGTCGTATAAGTGAAATATTCTAGAGGACGGCGTAAAACCGAATAAAATCGAATAAAAAAACATAATTATACGGTATGGATAAAGTTCAATTGAAAATTCAAAGGTTCGGATTTTGTTGAAGACAAGTGGATTGGACAAGGCGCTTTGTGTGAACGCGGCCAAAATAATCAAACAAAAGGAAAAAAACAACTTTTGTCATCGTTGAATCCGTAAATACTCGAAGTAATGTCGATTCTATGGATAACAACATCATTTATTTTATATACATGCATTTGGCGTTTTTTGTACAGAAACTTAACGCTGTCATCAAGCGTAAACAACTTCTATTTGATAGTGAACACGGTGTAAGTCTATGGGTCAGCACAGACATTGTTATACCGTTGTCTACCAAAATGAATGTTCCGAGTCAATAATCGCAAGGTAAATTCCCAGACCGATGTTTTTACAGAAACCACCGAAAAAATTAAGAAAGTACATAAAGAACGAAATAAGGAGGAAATCATGCCATGAGAAGCTCTCAACAGCTTTCAATGATGTGGAAAGACGCAAGGAATATTCTTAGCGAGTGATTGAAAACAGCATCCAAAACATGCCAGTACATAGGTTGTCAAGGCTAAAAATATTCGATTGCAACTGTTCATTATATGCTGACAACAGAAATTATGCTCAATGTAAAGCTTCAGAAAGTTAGAGTGATAGACTGGATGAATGGTTACGGCTTAACGCCACATCGGCAATATTTCGGCGATACTTGTGGCGATAAAGTGATAGAGTGCTAGCCTGTGTATAGCCTGTTATAATGCGGTCATTTTTGTGTGTCCGTCAACTCCTCGTGGTATGACGAAAGATAATTGACTTTGGGTTGATGTTGCTGTTGGTGACATTTGCTGTACAAAGAACTGTACAAGGTGATTTTGTTCTCGGTATTTGGTAAACATATCACATTGTTCGCCAAAAGGAACGGCACGGGTGGCGGGGAACCGACGGCATTCCGTAGGTTTTTCACAACTGAAGTTAAGACAATTTGAACTGTAAATTATTTTTGTCAGTGCAATGGTTTATGAACATTTAGTTAAATTGTTTACCAAATTTAGTTTTCCCAAAGCACAAGGTGAATTCCGAAGTACCATAGCTCCTAACAGCTGTGCCAGATAGCTGAGTTTCCTTTTCAACTAATCTGTTCAACACTGATATATTTGTTTGTTTGATTATTTGTTAAACTCCATACTAACAATTGTCAATTATGCGATGGGGGGTAATTTTATTGATATAAGATATCGCCCCCTGATAAACTACCTACCAATGGGAAGTAACCGAACAACTTTCCCGTGTGTGATGTACAGATATATTAGGTGGAGGACATGGGTTTTCTAGGCACGTTACATCAAACAGGCCGCACGAGCGCCGTTAACTACTTATTATCACTTAGGAATCACGGACAGTTAGAGCTGTGAATCTGCAAAAATGACCAAGGTTGGCTTCGAACTCACTCCTCCATGTGCAATTGCTAAACGGCCACTGGTCATCTGATGACTGGTCAGTTATTCCTATGCAAGGAATCTTTGTATGTTTTAATTCATACGATATTCATACGAAAGTCCTGTTTTGTGCTAATATATACCTGTATATGCAGGTATACAGCGGCAAATCCCAAACTGAAGGTAACATACAGACACTCGTGGAATTAAGAAATATTTGGACATATACATACTAAAAATACAAATTTCGGTTACAGTTTATAAACACGTCCTTGTTTTTATTCATGCAGACTACGTTTATTATAGTAAACACCTGAGGTGTTTATATAGCAATGTTGTGGATATTTGAAGTAAGCACAGGTCGTCCAGTAAATACGGCTTTGTGTTATTAAGTGTAAAAAGCTAATAATCATGTGAAAGTGTTTACTATATTAAATTTGTGATATTTGCAACGCATACCTTTCACATTTTTGCTATAGTAACACGTTTACATGGTTATTTGTAAACGTGTGCAAAATAATAGAAAATGTAACGCAATAATCTCCATGTACTCAATGGGATATATTTCAGTTTATGATCCAAAACACAGTTAACATTTAAACGAAAATCTCTACTTAGGAGAAAAGGGGAAGGATCGGGTTTAAACACGATATCGTGGAAATCAAAGCATATCAGTGGCGCAGCAACCAAACACTGATCTATCGTGCGATGGTGGCCTTGGTAAACCACAAATCAGTTATGTATATATCCTTGTTCCGTGGCCCTAATACAGTTAAAGCTGGTTGAATGCACATGTAAAACATTCATATCTTGGAATGTTAATTCCCAAAGCAAACTTCTTACATACACACGAGCTCACAGACACAACCCCAAAGACAAAACCCCACAGGCAAAAAAAAAACCCGACGGACATAGGTCGAGAGGCACAAGACCCACAGTCACTGGTCCACAGACACAAGCCCACAGACACTGGTCCACAGGCACAAGGCCCACAGACACTGGTCCACAGACACAAGCCCACAGACACAGCCTCACAGGCAAAACCCTACGTGCACGAGTCCAGAGGCCACAGACATAAGTGCACAGACACAAGCCCACAGATACAGGTCCACAGACACAGGTCCACAGACGCAAGCCCACAGACACAAGCCCCCAGAAACAAGGTCACAGAGACAAGCCTACAGACACAAGGCCTCAGACACACGCCGACGGACACAAGCCAACAGACACAAGCCAACAGACAAGCTCACATGAACGAGGCCACAGACACAAGCCCAGAGACACAAGGCCACAAACACAGGTCCACAGACACAAGCCCACAGTCACAAGCCCACAAACACAAGCCCTCAGACAGAAGGCCACAGACACAAGCCCACACACACAAGCCCACAGTCACAAGCCCACAAACGCAAGCCCAGAGACACAAGCCCACAAACACAGGTCCACAGACACAAGCCCAGAGACACAGGTCCACAAACACAAGGCCACAGATACAAGCCCACAAACACAAGCCTCCAGGCGCAAGGCCACAGACACAAGCGCACAAACACATGCTCACAGGCACAAGCCCACAAACACAGGTCCACAGAGACAAGCCCAGAGACACAGGTCCAAAAACACAAGCCCACAAGAGAAAGGCCACAGATACAAGCCCACAAACACAATCCCACAGGCGCAAGGCCACAAACACAGGTTCACAGACACAAGCCCACAGACACAAGCCCACAAACACAAGCCCACAAACACAAACCCACAGGCGCAAGGCCACAGGCCCAATCCCACAAACACAAGCCCACAGGCCCAAGGCCACAAACACAGGTCCACGGTCACAAGCCCACAGATACAAGCCCACAAACACAAGGCCACAGACACAAGCCCTCAGACACAAGCCCACAAACACAAGGCCACAACCACAAGGTCACAGTCACAAGCCCACAAACACAGGTCCACAGACACAAGCCCACAAACACAGGTCCACAGACACAAGCCCACTGACACAAGCCCACAAACAACAGGTCAACAAACACAAGCCCACAGTCACAAGCCCACAGAAACAATCCCACAGACACAAGCCCACAGACACAAGCCCACAAACACAGGTCCACAGACACAAGCCCACAGAAACAAGCCCACAAACACAAGGCCACAAGCGCAAGACCACAAGCGCAAGACCACAGACACAGGCCCACAGACACAAGCCCTTTGACACAGGCCCACAAACACAAGACCACAGACACAAGCTCACAAACACAAGCCCACAGAAGGCCATAGACAACAACGCTTAGACGTAAACCTTAACCTAAAGCACCGTGCAGTGTAACAATATGGTCCACAGACACAAGCCCACAGACACAGCCTCACAGGCAAAACCCTACGTGCACGAGTCCAGAGGCCACAGACATAAGTGCACAGACACAAGCCCACAGATACAGGTCCACAGACACAGGTCCACAGACGCAAGCCCACAGACACAAGCCCCCAGAAACAAGGTCACAGAGACAAGCCTACAGACACAAGGCCTCAGACACACGCCGACGGACACAAGCCAACAGACACAAGCCAACAGACAAGCTCACATGAACGAGGCCACAGACACAAGCCCAGAGACACAAGGCCACAAACACAGGTCCACAGACACAAGCCCACAGTCACAAGCCCACAAACACAAGCCCTCAGACAGAAGGCCACAGACACAAGCCCACACACACAAGCCCACAGTCACAAGCCCACAAACGCAAGCCCAGAGACACAAGCCCACAAACACAGGTCCACAGACACAAGCCCAGAGACACAGGTCCACAAACACAAGGCCACAGATACAAGCCCACAAACACAAGCCTCCAGGCGCAAGGCCACAGACACAAGCGCACAAACACATGCTCACAGGCACAAGCCCACAAACACAGGTCCACAGAGACAAGCCCAGAGACACAGGTCCAAAAACACAAGCCCACAAGAGAAAGGCCACAGATACAAGCCCACAAACACAATCCCACAGGCGCAAGGCCACAAACACAGGTTCACAGACACAAGCCCACAGACACAAGCCCACAAACACAAGCCCACAAACACAAACCCACAGGCGCAAGGCCACAGGCCCAATCCCACAAACACAAGCCCACAGGCCCAAGGCCACAAACACAGGTCCACGGTCACAAGCCCACAGATACAAGCCCACAAACACAAGGCCACAGACACAAGCCCTCAGACACAAGCCCACAAACACAAGGCCACAACCACAAGGTCACAGTCACAAGCCCACAAACACAGGTCCACAGACACAAGCCCACAAACACAGGTCCACAGACACAAGCCCACTGACACAAGCCCACAAACAACAGGTCAACAAACACAAGCCCACAGTCACAAGCCCACAGAAACAATCCCACAGACACAAGCCCACAGACACAAGCCCACAAACACAGGTCCACAGACACAAGCCCACAGAAACAAGCCCACAAACACAAGGCCACAAGCGCAAGACCACAAGCGCAAGACCACAGACACAGGCCCACAGACACAAGCCCTTTGACACAGGCCCACAAACACAAGACCACAGACACAAGCTCACAAACACAAGCCCACAGAAGGCCATAGACAACAACGCTTAGACGTAAACCTTAACCTAAAGCACCGTGCAGTGTAACAATATCTGTGTATATTTAAAATTTGTATAACCTTAAAGGTTCCATGTCTGTATTTACTGGTACACGTTTTAATGTTAAACGGCATGCAATACAATTTACGACAGTTTACTCAAAAATACCTTTCACTTGTTAGTTTTGTTTTGATTATCTTTAATTTTTGGAGTTTGACAGAAAACGATGGTGTTTACAACAGCAGCAGCTGCGACAACTGCACATAGCTGCACACTTCTCTGTTGTGTATGTCAGCACCATTTGGCCGTGGAGAAGAGTTACGGTCCGTTAAGTACATTTACATGTAAATGGTACAAAGTCAGTTAATGTATAGATCTCGTGTACATGCAACGTGATAAGTATATTATCAAAAACAGAACAACTGTATGTGTGTGGTAGTTCAGTAATGTACTAAAAATACTCTACTTAGAGGCCTAAGGTTTGCCAGTCGTGGCTTATGGCGTGTTATTGGGTGCTTACACCTAAACGATGAAGGTATAATACAGCTCAACTAACAGACTTATATAAATATCGGTCATTATGAAACAAGATTCATGTTTATAAGATTAATATCTTAGGTGTTCTGAGGTTACATTTCAATGCTTTCTGCAACTGTACATTTTTTCACGTATATCTGTGAGATATAATTTGAAAATGTATATGTCTATGAATTTGTTAATACAAATGTAAAATACATAAAAAAAGATTTCAAAATAAACGGAAAGCCACAAACTCGTTGTACACGCCATCATTGTTTGACAGGATAGAAGCGTTTAGCAACAATGCGAAATATATAGTGTCCTTTCACGCTTACAT